>NC_057713.1:22234360-22284341 GCF_004010195.1 Chiloscyllium plagiosum
TAGGATAGTGAAGAATGCATTTGGTATGCTTTCCTTTATTGGTCAGAGTATTGAGTACAGGAGTTGGGAGGTCATGTTGCAGCTGTACAGGACATTGGTTAGGCCACTGTTGGAATATTGCATGCAATTCTGGTCTCCTTCCTATTGGAAAGATGTTGTGAAATTTGAAAGGGTTCAGAAAAGATTTATAAGGATGTTGCCAGGGTTGGAGGATTTGAGCTATAGGGAGAGGCTGAACAGGCTGGGGCTGTTTTCCCTGGAGCATCGGAGGCTGGGGGGTGACCTTATAGAGGTTTACAAAATTATGAGGGGCATGGATAGGATAAATAGACAAAGTCTTTTCCCTGGTGTCAGGGAGTCCAGAACTAGAGGACATAGGTTTAGGGTGAGAGGCGAAAGATATAAAAGTGACATAAGGGGCAACATTTTCATACAGAGGGTGGTGCGTGTATGGAATGAGCTGCCAGAGGATGTGGTGGAGGTTGGTGCAATTGCAACATTTAAGAGGCATTTGGATGAGTATATGAATAGGAAGGGTTTGGAAGGATATGGGCCAGGTGTTGGCAGGTGGGACTAGATTGGGTTGGGATATCTGGTCGGCATGGACAAGTTGGATCGAAGGGTCTGTTTCTATGCTGTATATCTCTATGACTCTATAACTGTATGTACAGCATTGAAACAGACCCTCCTAACCTAATCTAGTCCCATTTGCCAACACCCGGCTCATATCCCTCCAAACCCTTCCTATTCACATCCCCAACCAGTTGCCTTTTTAAATGTTGCAATTGTATCAGCCTCCACCACTTCCACTGGCAGATCATTCCATACACGCACCACCCTTTGCATGAAAGTTACCTGGCAAATGATTGCGTAGGCTAGGATTGTTTACTTTGGAACAAACTGAGTGGAGATTTTATTAACAGTTCTAAAACTAAAATTATAAAAATTTATGTCAATAAAATTATGAGGGATCTTTTCAGAGTAGCCAACAAGATGGCAAGGTGATTAGTTATAATGTATGAGAGTGTGAAATTATTCATTTCTGACATAAGAACAGAAAAGTAGAATATTTTTTTAATGATGTTAGACGTCTGAACATTGATGCTCAAAGAGATGTGGGTGTGCTTATGCAAGGTATATCAAAGGTTAATATGCGAACAGGGCAAGCAATTAAGAAAGCAAATAACATATTGGTTATTATTGCAAAAGGATAGGACTAGAAGATTAACAAAGTCTTGTTGCAATTGTACAGGTGTTCTGGTGAGACCAAATCTGGATTTTGGTCTTTATATTGAAGAAATACATTCTTTGGTGGCAGTAAAGCAAAGGTGTAGACTTAATTCCCTAATAATTGTATCAACTGTTTATGCTCACTCAGTTAGTCTCAGGAATGAGGGTGTTGTCCTAAGAGGAGAGACTGAACATATTGACTCTGTATTTGCTATAGTTTAGAAAATAGTCTCATTCAAATGTGTAGGGTTCTGAAGGTGCTGGGTAGGGTACATGCTGAGAGATTGTTTCTGCTCATCAGGAAATCTAAAACATGAGAGCACTGTCTACAGATAAATGTCTAATCATTTTAGACTGTGATGAAGAGGAATTACTTTACTCAAAGGTTTGTAAATGTTGCAAGTTCTATACTCCAGAGCAGAGTGGAGTTTCCATTGTTGAATATATTTAAGGCTGTGATAGACATATTTTTGGTCTTTTGGGCAATTAAAATATATAGGTAATGGTCAGGTAAGTGGAGTTGAAGCATGAGATCATCTGTGTTCATGTTAATTGGTGGAGCAATCTTGATGCAGCAAATGGTTTACTCCTGCTCCTGTTTCTTGTGCTCTTCTGAGAGTATAGGAAAGACCTAATTTCCTTAGCAGAGACCAATGAGGCATAAATTTGATATAATTGGTTGAAAAATGAGCAGGGAATTGAGCATAAACCTTTTCTTCCTCGCAGAAAATGGGGGCTCAGAACTTACTGTCAGAAAGTGTCACCAAAACAGAGGCCCTCATTCCTCTTAAAAATGAGACAAGGTTCAACACTTGAAGTCCCATAGTCTACAGGACAATGATCCAAGAGCTGAAAAGTGGATTTTAACTTGTCATTTTCTTCCAACAAAAGATAGATGGACCAAATGATCTTCTTTTATGTTGTTAGCTTGTTTCTACATCAGTGCATATTGCTACACATTTTATATTAGCGATACAGTTACAATTAGTATTGGTTTAAGGTTTATAATGTGCAGCTTTAAAGCCAATTCATTGTAATTTTCCCCTTCACTGCCTGAACTTGGTTCTGTTAATGGTATTGCCACCAAGCCATGAAAACAACACACACACACACACACACACAGAATGAAAGCTTATGGTCCTATTCTAAATCCTGGAATTGTACCTAATGTCTTTAATTTGTTTAGCTGTCAACTGGCTGAAGATGAAAGACATCTAACAATGTTGTTTGACTTGGTACACATTAGGTACCTTCTGTGAATAAATAATACTTCTGGTATTGCTGGTTGCAGTCAGTGATCTGTTGGGCATACTCACAAAACACAAAGTTGGTGTGGAGCAATTCTAAATAATACTGCATTTTTGATACAAGCAGCACAACTTATTTATCAACAACAGAGTAGTTGGGTTATAAACAGTATAATATTTTGAGTGTTAGCATTTACTTTGCCATTTACTTTAAGTTATTAACAATGCAGTATTTGAAGAGTAATAGTAGTGTAGCATTTTGTGTCTTGACTATTGTATCTGTAGCACATCAACAGCACATTGTTTAGGTACATTAACAGCATGGTATTTGGATGGTTATTAACAGCACAATTTTGGGAGGTTGAATGCATTACATTACATTCCATTGTTTTAAGCTGGAGGGGTATTATTAGCCCAATAATGACGTGGCATTACAACTAAACAGTGGGGGTGGTAGCGGATTTTAAGCTTTCGATGGTAGGAAATGTCATTTATGGAAATGAAAGAGGTGGGACCTGAAATTTTGATTTCCTTATAGCAGGTTGAAATGCACAGATTAATTTAGCAGCTTGCTAAGACAGTCTTTTATTTTCATCACCCGTTTTCCCCCCTCCAAGCTCCCACCCATAGTGGATTCTCACTTGTGATATATTTGTATGCTGCGTAAGTGCACTTTAGTTGCATCCTCACTTCAAGATGGCACACTGGAATCTGATGGGCACACCCTTGTTTAACGGTGGCTTGCGTCACTGTGTCTGAGTTCCACGATTTTACTTGTTCAACTCAGCAGCTCAAGGGAGGGCAGCAGCGAATGAGGGGTCTCAAGAAATATGGAAATAAATAAAGAAGTATGGAATATGTTGAATTCAATTGGAGCTTAGGAGGGGAAATGACACTAATTATTAGGCAAAAGCAGTCGATCAGAACAACTAATAAGCACTGATGCAGGTTAGGCAAATTGCCTAGAATGCACAAACCACCGTTCTCTTTTTCCTCTGATTGGTGTCTCCTGTCTTTTTGACTTTGCTTGCTGCTAAGGATCAGGCCAGACCCCCTCAAAATATTTCAAAAAAGTAGCCCAGACCCAAACTTTGCTATGTTTTTTAAAGCAGGTATAACACGGATATTCTAGGAGTGATGCAGCTGGTCAAACCACTCAGTTTTAAACAAAATAGAATTTATTTACAAGATTACCATATATGAAACACAAAGAAAAGAAAACAGAATACAGAATAACTTAATTTCTCCGAAAACCCAACAGATTATCGCAACTCAATGATGCTGTTACAAATACCTGCGACAATCCCTGTAAACACCACTTGGCAAAAAAAAAAGAAAAATCAAATATAGGGTCTTACACGAGAGATGTCAGACAGAGGGAGGATCAGCGTGGACCTGCTTCTTTGGATCCAGCAACTTGACAACTCGACTTGCTAAAACAACAAATCCAGAGAAAAACTGAGCTGGGAGAACTGGCCACTCTCCTTTCAATGTACAAGTTTTTTTAAAACTCGAAAGCCCTTTGTCTGAGGCAGTATTTGTTAGCTATAATCAAACTGACCCTAAAGCCCATCCACACCAGACCATTCAGAATCACTGCTTTTATGACATCTCTGAAAAAAAAGCCGAGGACTGCATACTCTTGTTAAAGGAGCAGCAGCATCACACTTGCTGAAGTGTGTTCAGATGGATCATCATAAATAGATCTCCACTGCCCAACTATATGGAGGCCTCCCAAACTCTCTTACACTTTATGCCTTTTACATTCAGGAGGATATGTATGTGACTGATATATTGTCAGACTCTCAGTGCCTTATTATACATTGTGTTGTTCCAATTCATGTTGTAAAAACCCATCCCATCTACCAGAAGCTTCTTGGGCCATTGTACATATATCTCCTGTCCTTGCGCAATTAGACTTTTACATTCTTCTTTATTCCATGCCAGGCTATCTCTTCTCTGGCTTTTAACTAACCTGGGAATTTTGGTTTAGAAGTTTACGCCTTTGAAGCAGCTGAACCTCAGCACACTTAGGCCAGGGAACAGTCATCACAACCTACCAAACTAGAATGAAAACAAAAAGTGCTGGAGGAACTCAACAGGTCTGAGAGTATCTGTGGAGCGAGAAATAGAGTTAATGTTTCAAGTCCAACAAGTGTGGCTCAGGCTGAGACACTAGCAGTTAGATCCTGTTAATCACTTAGATCCTGTTAGTTTAGCATTCTGGAAGGATCAGATCAAATAAATTGTAGGTTAGGATGAAGAAGAAGGGCTAATGCCCGAAACGTCCCTAGATGCTGCCTGACCTGCTGCGCTTTTCCAGCAACACATTTCCATCTAGGATGAAGAAGACCCAAAGTGATTAGCTCGTGCAAAAAAGAGATCAGGAAAAGTCTATATTTGAGATCCTGTCTGTGTAGCTGGCTGAATGACACAATTTCAAAAGAAATATATGAAGAAATTATATTGATGTCAGTAGTAGACATAACTCAGCATAAGACATTGTTGTGATGCACTTTTTAAATGGAATGCAAAGTTGCCCCAAGCAATTGTTCCAATTTTTGACATAGTGTACACCAATCTGCATGATTAGTGCTCTTTCTTTCATGGTGTATTGCTATTTCCTGATTAGTATTTTTAAATCAAATATTTAATTTATTTTATCCGCTTTTTTTTAACCACACAAAGATGACATTATCCAATTTGCAAAGCTTCCCAACATCTTGTTTGCTTTGTAAGATTTGGCTGAACACATCTTATTAAACTGCATCTTAAAATGATATCTGGTGTGGTCCTCGCCTCTCCTGTGAATGATTAAACATTCAAATGAGAGATAATTAATATAATTCCATGTATTTACAAGCTGCTGCCCTCTCTATGTCCTCCCACCATGGGTGACGCTAATGGCAGTTAGTGAATACCAAATCTTACAAGCTTACGCCTTACAGTACACAATATACTTTTACAGTCACTTAGTCTAATTTCTGGGCCAAAATTCAAGAGCTCAATTTAACCTTAGCTATTCTCAAGTAGATCATAAAGTAAGTTATAGGTGGAAAGAAGCCATCTGGAAGTGATTAGTTTTTGTTCTTTATACTCTGCTAATTTTTACAAGTGAATGAATCAGAAGCTTGAATCAGTAAGAAGGAATAAGTTGAGGTACACACGCTGGGATGAATTGACCAAACCCTGGAGTGAGGGGAGGTAGGTGAGGAAAATTTGGGATAAAGCCACACAGGAGTGCAAACATCTTCCTGTCAGCTCCCACATTTCCTGGATGTGATTTCTGTATGCTAATGACAAACTGCCCAGTAGATTGCAAGCCAATTCATGTTTGTTCATGAAGCAACTAGTGTGCATTTTCTGAAGGTAATGAAATGTAAACTCATAGAATGCCACAGTGCAGATAGAGGCCATTCAGCCCATCAAGTCTGCATTAACCCTTTGAAGAGCATTCCACCCCATCTCTATAATTCAAAATTTACCATAGCTAACCCACCTAACTTGCACACTATGGGGCAATTAAGCATGGTCAGTTCAGCTAACCTGCATATCTTTGCTCTACGGGAGGAAACTGAGCACTTGCCAGAAATCTACGCAGACCCACAAGGAGAACTAACAAACCCCACACTGACATTCACCTAAGGCTGGAACTGAACCTGGGTTGTGGTGCTGTAACCACTGTGCCACCGTATGTACTGATGACACGCAGAGCTCCAACAGATCATCAATCCACAAGATGTCAGTGCACAGCAAAGTATTGGAGCACAATGGAAATAATAGATGACCTGGACATTTAACAGTACATCCCCAGGCATGAGGCCATCTTCAGGAAGAGTATGATTATGTGTATGATTATCTCCTGGAGATTGGTGTCATAGGTGGTGCTCGCATCGGAGAAGTAGCTTTCCTACTTTCTGTTCACTTTAACATTGCTCTCACTGCAGGCTCAGTGAAAACTGCTAGCCACACAATCACTATGAATTGCTTTCCAACTACCAATAGTTGAAGGACTCCTGGCAGATTATATAAGAAGACCCCTGCAGAGGTGATCATGTTCGCCAGCTGCAAATAACCCTATCATCCAGAAAAATCAATTAAAAGGAAAATAACATCAGCCTGACATCTCAGTGTTGACATGCTCTAGCATGTTTCCATAGCATTTCTCACATTACATCAGGGCAGCATGGTGACTTAGTGGTTAGCACTGCTGCCTAACAGTGCCTGGGGCCCAGGTTTGATTCCACCTTTGGGTCACTGTCTGTGTGGAGTTTGCACATTCTCCCTGTGTCTGCGTGGGTTTCCTCTGGGTGCTTTGGTTTCCTCTCACAGTCCAACGATGTGCAGGTTAGATGAATCGTCCATGCTAAATTGCCCATAGTGTTCTGGAATATGTAGATTAGGTGCATTAGTCAGGGGTAAATATAGGGTGGGGGGATGGGTCTGGGTGGGATACTTTTCAGAGGGTCAGTGTGGACTTGTTGGGCTGAAAGGCCTGTTTCCACACTGTAGGGATTCTGATTCTGAAATCAGAGTCCTTGCTGTTCCAGGTTGAAAGTGAGGGTGCTGAAATGATTTAAGGAGGAGTTATTAAGAGATCACCCCAGAAACACAAATTTCTTGACTCCTGAAGGAAGTGCTTTATTTTAATGATTCTTTCTTTGGATGTGGATGTTGTTGGCAAGGCCAGTATTTGTTGTTTTTCCCTGATTACACTCGAACTGTGCTCGCTGAGCCATTCCACATTTCTAGCAATGATGGTTCATGGTATAGGATTTACGTGCTCACAATGCTAGCTCAGACCCGACACTGTTCCCAGAGTCAGAGCATGTTGCAGATGCATGGCAGGATCCTAACAGGTGCTCACTGCCACAACGGATCTCACTAGAGCCTGACCACAAAGTCCTCAATTTGTGGCCCTGAAAATGCAAAGAGTTGGCTGAGGATTTGAAGACGCTCTGCAGAGTTACAGCTGTATGGCCCATGGCAGAGATCACTGGATGCCCGAGCAGAGAGAGAGAGATAGAGAGAGAGAGAGAAAGAGAGAGAGAGACGAGGTTGTTACTAAGCCGTGACATTCACTCCTCTCTTTGACAAGCTAATCCTTGGAAGCCTAGCAAAGCAGGGGAAAGAGAGAGGATTTTTTCAGGTATACCCTTTGCATACAATGAGTGGGTAAGAATAGGGAGAGGGAAAATTTCAGGAAACTCAGGTCAACATTGTGGTAAAATGAAAAATCAATGAGACTAGATGTGCGAATCATTGTCTATTACTGGTAAGTAGGTGGTGAAAGAAAGAAGCAAAGCTATTATCTTGTTTACAAAAATAAATCAATGACTCTTTACATGTCATAAACCTTGTTATTTAAATTATTTTAAATGGCAGATCCGAGCATTGTTTATAAATATACAATAACACTGTTCATTGCTACACTGAAGAGCAGGAGAAATGAAAATTGGAAAAGACTGTTTAGCTCTTTGAGCTTCTTTCATCATCAGTAAGATCAGAAAATGAAATTCTGTATAAATGCCACTTTCCTGCACTATCCCCATAACATGATTGCAAACCTACAAACCACAGAGATGGAGAATTGCAATTTGTGATGAGATTTCTCCTTATTTTAGTCCTAAATGCCTGAATCTTTATTCTGAGAATATGATTCTGTATTCTTGACTCATTAGCCAGGGGTATTTTTTTTCAGCTGCTACCTTGTCAAGCTCATTAAAGGTTAATATTTTTCAATGAGACCACCTTTCACTCTTCTATATTCCCTGAAAATATTGACCAAGTCAACTCAATCACCCTTCAAAGAATAATCCCCTTAACCCTGGAGCCAGTCGAATGAGCCTTTATTGCATTCTCTTTAGGACAGGTATGTTTAGTAAAGATATTGAACAAAATCTTCTCAAATCATAAGTTGATGGTACTATTACATAGTTGAACAAGAGTCTATTATGTTATTTCAACCACAAATGATGAGATTGGGGGTGGCTCAGTGGTTAGCACTGCTGCCTCACAGTACCAGGGACCCGGGTTCAATTCCTGCCTCAGGTGACTATCTGTGTGGAGTTTGCACATTCTCCCCGTGTCTGCATGGGTTTCCTTCGGGTGCTCTGGTTTCCTCCTACAATCCAAAGATGTGCAGGTCAGGTGAATTGCCCATGGTCAGGGGTAAATATAGGGTAGGGGAATGGGTCTGGGTAGGATACTGTTCAGAGGGTTGGTGTAGACTTGTTGGGCAGAAGGGCCTGTTTCCATACTGTAGGGAATCTAATCTATATGTTAAAAACCATTTGTCTCATTCAGACAGAAGACAAAAATGTCATTGTATAAATTATTTTGCTGACTTTAGAGAAGATGCATTTTGTTTAAAAAAGTTCTTTGTTACAAAACATCTTTCAGAATTATATTTTACCTCGATATGAATTCAATACTTATTGAATTTAGGAAAAACAAAGTGATGACTATTATTTTGTTTTGGGAATAAAGCAGTAAAATAATCTGATCCCATGTTGCATTGTGGGGATGAAAAAGTTTCAACAATCTAATGGGGTTCTCACTCATACGTGTCTTATCGATTTTGAATCCTCTCAAGTAGTCAATTGTTATAAAAATCAAAGTTCTCTAAGTACATCAAAAGCAACAAATTATTTGATGGTTCATTATTATGTCAATCAACAACAAAGGAGTGTTTGGTATTAAGTAGTTTAGGAGCTTTTGAATCTTTGTCAAGCATTCAAAGTGGACTATAATGAACAATGTTAAAAATCACACGACACCAGGTTATAGTTCAACAGGTTTAATTGGAAGTACTAGCTTTCGGAGCGCTGCTCCTTCATTGACTAGTTGTGGAGTACACAATTGTAAAATACAGAATTTATAGCAAAAGTTTCCAGTGTGATGTAACTGAAATTATACATTAATGAGTACCTTGATTATTTGTTAAGTCTCTCATCTGCTAAAATGACCATGTTAGTTTCACTTCTTTCATACGAAAATCACAATTTTTTAAAAGTTACATTCTCAGGTTAACTTTAACAATTAGTGTCATCCCAGATAATATGTTCAACAACTTAATAAACAATTTAGGTATTTTTCAATGTATAATTTCAGTTACATCACACTGTAAACTTTTGCTATGAATTCTGTATCTTACAATTGAGCCCTCCACAACCACCTGATGAAGGAGCGACGCTCCGAAAGCTAGTGTGCTTCCAATTAAACCTGTTGGACTATAACCTGGTGTTGTGTGATTTTTAACTTTGTACACCCCAGTCCAACACCGACATCTCCAAATCATGTAATAACAATGCTTGCCAAGTACCAAGAAATCTGTTGAAGTTGCACAAATAGATGGTATTTATTTTTCTCAGCTAGAGCAGATGGCCTGTCAATTAATGTACTCCAGTGGCGTTTTTTTTAACTGTTGTAGCCGAGGACTATTTTGTTTTTATCGGCTGGAATTTAAATAACTCCAGATAATGACACTTAGGTATCAGTGTCTATTTTTTAACTCCACAAGGCTTCTCATTAAACAAATATAATGGATTCCATGTTTTACATGAAGTGGAGCTTATATTGATTGGTATATTGTTTATACATATGTTATAACCGTTTCTGAATCTCCCTCATTTTTATACAGTAACTCCTCTTTTTTTTTGCCAGTGCGTTAACACATCTCCATTTTAGTCTCCCTCTCAGCATTCCAGAGATAAATATTATTTCTTACTGGGAATGAATTACTTCGGATTATTCTGTCCTATATTTGCAGAGCATTATTTTCCAATTTCCAAATAGTTTACTCAGTTTACATATTAGACCAAATCCAGTTAAATGGTGACTTGATTTGTATAACAGCCTGATCCATTAATGTAATTCTCATATTTTCCACCCTGACAGTTTTCATTTGTGAACTAACATTGATTTTACTATGGCCCACAGATCTGGTTTTCCATCTGTAAAGTGGGAAAGTGAGTACTTTCAGTTCAAGAAATCTCTATCTCAGTTCGGTTTTTTAAAAAAAATCCTTTGCAGGATGTGGGTGGTGCTGGCTGGATTTGCACTTATTCCCCAACCTTAATGAGAAATCTCATTAGATATTACTGGCTGAACCTGCTGAAATCCATTAAAATTAGGAACAGCTGAGCCCCCAGGGAACTCATTGCTTGATTGACAGCACTGGCCCTTCTGTCAATTTTTGCATAATGTTTGTAAACACAAGGTAAGGAGTTTTCAGTGTTTGCAGTTTATGCTATCAATGTTTTAATGGTCTGGATTTTAACAGTTTTATATGCTTATTTTGAATGGACATTATTTTCTTTTAAATAGTGGAAAGTAATGGATGGTTTTTACAATTTTCATTTTACACATCCGATTATCACTAATAAGGCTCATAGTTTCCAATACAGCAAGCAGGATGAATAGGTGTGGGAGTTGTTATGAAGGTATAAGGGGTGCTGTACCTTTAAGAGAGTTGAAGCAGCTAGCAATGCCTGGGTTGCTATGTGACAAAAAAAATAAATTTGGCCAATTAGTTTAAATTATGCCCCAAAATACCAAACTCCAATGAAGATTGAATTTGGTATTTTGACAATATTAACACCAATGAAACAATCCGATGCTTTGGGGTATAAAACGGAACAAAAGTTGAACAGTTGGAGAAGAACTGCTAAGCCACCAACACATGCAGACATCTCGGAGAATAACTCTCTTAAAAGTACCTTTATCTATCAACAACCTGTGAAACAGAAATCCCTAAGAAGAAGAAAATAAGACAGAGGAAGATAAAAAGAGAAGATTTGACAGCTGGCTGGTTTTGAAATTTGAATGTTTTGGTAAATCTCAATCGGGGGTTTTATCCGACCAGTATTGTAGAAGGGGAAAGTGAAAGATAGGTGAGAGAAAGGAGTTGTAAATAGTTGTTAGTTAATATTCGATGTTGAACTTAAAGAATAGAGTTCTTAATTTTTTTGTACTTAAAGTTGCGACTTTTGGGATGGTTATGGCCTTTCAAATTTTAACAGATTACAGCACGGGTTAAATCTTTTCTGTTGCTGGTTTAAATTAGTGGGGGGAGGGGGCTTACCCCATGTTGTAACAAAGTGCCATAGCTTGGCAAATAGGGTTATGAGGAGTCATCGAGCTCTGATGGGATAACTTGACATGAAGGACCATGAAGGTTGGCTTTATGACTTGGCATGAAAAGTGATTATGGTTTGACAGGATGTGAGAGGTTAGGACCAGAGGGCCTTTTGTTTGCCATTAAAACTGTAAATAAGCATCACAGCACTGAGATGGGCCTCTGACAAACTATTCTAGCACCCAGTAATCTCTAACGAACTTTTGACCTCTATCATGGACTGATTGGTTTGACTGCAGTCCTCAAATGCATCCATGATCCTCACCATTCCTCCTTTTCCCCTTTCTACCTCCCACGGTGAAGACACCATGTTCATGGGCAATTTCCCACAATATTTGGAGGCTAAGCTGGGAATTTTCCCAACACACATTTCCAATCTTGAAAATGAAAATCCAGGCATCTACTTTGTTCAACTTTCCACAGATGTGAAAAGTGATACCTGCTGAAATTTCCAGCATTTTTATTTTTGTTTATGTTTTCTGGTGTTCTGTTTTTGCCAGTAATTCCCCCCTTTCCAATGGAAACAGTGAAACATCTTTTTTTTGTTTCTTCAACACTTTCAATTGTACATTTGTTTTTGTAATTAGTTATTTGCCTGAATTGTCTATTTGGATTCAACAAAGACACAAAGTCTATTGATGTTTGTGCTCAGCACTGTCTCATAAGAGCTCTGAACCAAAATATCTTGACTTTCAGTCTTTAAAATAAAGCATCCATTATTTCACAAATACAAAGCAACATTTACATAAAACCCAAGACATTTGGTTGACTTCCTACTCTATGCAGTCATCCATATGTATCATGCATCAAACAACCTACCAATGGGCATTATACACCAATTTATATATGATAACCAGCTTGGTCATATACACCACAAGATGTCACCATTGTGCTCTATTTTATGTCAACCTCTGTATCTGTCTCATTGCAATCTTCCATTAATTTCTTCCCGTGATGTAATTGTTTGCCTCCAAAATCAGTCTTGTCATGTTACGTTTGACCTTTCATATGGTCTTACTGTAGCTGTGACCTCTTCCATCGGCTTTAGGCATATAGTGCAGGCTTTGGGCTTCTCATCATAATTCACCACTGACTCAATATGGGTCATTTTGTTTTCGTTATTCACTGGTCTCTGGCCCACATAAGTGCCAGAAATAAGAAAAATGACTGCCACTTATATTGCCCTTTAAAAATGGTGTGTTTTAATGACAATTAGCCAAGAAGAGATGGATTGTGAACAGTAGACACATAAAAGCAGCAACAGAATGAGACTTGTACAGTCCCTTAAGGCTGCTGTACAAGTCAATATGATCATAGCTGCTCATCATCCCTAACTCTGCTTTCTTGCCTGCTCCCTAAATCCTAGGATTTGCCGTGAGACCAAACACCTTCCAACCTCTACCTTAAATGTATTTAATATCAGGCATTCACAATCATTTGGGGTAAGGAATTTCTAAATTTCACAATCTCTGGAGTAAGAAATTTCTCCTTATCTCAGTCTTAAGAGATCAATGTATTATTTGGTGACTAAGCTCCATGTTCTGTATTGCTCAGCAGGGGGAAATGTCCTCTCAGTGTCTCACCTATCAATCACCTTTGGAGTTTTGTACACTTCAATCAGATCACCCTTAATTGCTCTCAATGCTAACCAGCACAGGACTAATTTGCCCAATCGCCCAACAGAGCTCAAATCCCTCTTCTGAGGACCCAATGAACCTTCTTTGCTCCATCTACATTGCAAATATTTCTTTCTTTAAAACTAGATGCGGACCTCAATCTGTGACTTCACCAATGTCATGTACAGTTACAGCAAGACCTCTTTTGAAATAAAGTCCAATGTGTAATTTACTCTCCTAATTGTTTGCTTGGCTCTATGCCAACACTTTGCATAGTTTATGAATACACTCAAGTTCCTTTGAAAATCAACATTTATATATTCCACACCTTTTAAAGATTCTTCTGCATTTCTATTTTAAAATAAATAATATCATATTTTCCAATTTGGGTACTATGTTGGCCACTTGGTTTTCTACTCACTTATGTGTGTTGCTTTGCATCATCCTTGTGTCCTCTTTACAGCTTACCTTCTGACCTAGCTTTGAACTATAAACTTGGATACATTATTCCCAGTCTCTTTGTCTCAGTCATTAATGTAGATTGTAAATTCCTGAGAATCCAGCACTGATTTTCAACACAATCTAGTATTCACAGTATTCCATATGGACGTAAGAAATAGTAGGAGGAGTAGGCCGTATGGTTCCTTGAGCCTGTTACACCATTCAATAGGATCATAACTGATCTGATATTCCTCGCGCCCACTTTCCTGCATCTTCCTGTAACTCTTGAATCTGTGACTGATCAAGAATCTATCTATCTCAGCCTTAAGCATACACAAGGACTCTGCCCCTCAACTGTCTATAGCAAAGAGTTTTAAAGACACTCAACCCTCTGCAAGAAGAAATTCCTCCTCATTTCAGTCTTAAATTGGCATCCTTTATTCTGAAACGATGTCCTCTGGTTTGAGATTTTCCAATGGGGAAAACATTCTCTCAGCATTTGCCCTGTCTAGCCCCTTAAGATTCTTATACAGTATATGTCGAGATTAACACTAAATTCTAGTGAGTAGAGTCCCAACCTGTTTAGCATCTGCTTATAAGACAATCACTCTATGCTAGGGATGGTCCTAGTGTATCATCTCTGAACTGCCTTCAGATAAATGACATTATTCTTTAAATAAGGGAATCAAAACTTCTCACACTGTTTCACATGTGGTCACACCAACATCTTGTACAGATGCAGTAAGACTTCCCTACTCGTATATTCCAACCACCTGGAAATATGGGCCAATATTCTGGATTAATTGCTGCCCCTGAGCTTCATGCACAAGTAACCTCAAGTCTCTTTATGTTGCAGCTTTCTGCAGTTTTCTCCAGTTGAATAATACTTTTGCTCTCCCAATTAAAATAAACAACTTAATATTTTTCCACATACTCCATTCACCAACTTTTTCCCACTTAGTTCACATTCAGTATCTCTCTGTAAATTGCTTGTATACCTTTTGAAATCTGCCTTTCCACATATTTTTGTGTTGTCTGTAAATTAGGCTACCAGGCATTCTCTTGCTTTCGCCAAATCTTTAATATTTATTGTATACAATTGCAGTCCCAGCACTGATCCCTGTAAAATCCCAGTGATCAAAGGATGCCAATCTGTAAAAAACTCCTTACCCGCACTGAATGTTTCTTGATTATCAGCCAATTCTCTATGCATGCCAGTGTCCTACCTTCGGCACCAAGGGCTCTTATCTTACGATTTAACGTTTTGTGAAGTATTTTGTTGAATGCCTTCTGAAAATCCAAATACAACACATCTACTGGTTATCCTCTATCCACCATGGTTGAGATTTCTTCAAAAACTCTAATATATTATTCAAACACAATTTCCCTTTCATGAAGCTGTGCCCACTCTATTTGATTAGATTATGATTTTCTAAAATTTCTACTGGTGCTTCCTTAATAATTGATTTCAACATTTTTCCATCAATAAATTTCAGGATAATTGGCCTAGAGTTACCTACTTTTTGCCACCCTTCTTTTTTGAATAGGGATGTCACAATGACAATTATCGAGTTCTCTGGTACTTCTTCAGAGTGCAAGGACTTTTGGAAAATTACTACTAATGCATCCATTGCCTCTGTAGTTGCTTCTTTTAGAATCCTTGGGTGGAAAAGCCAACTGCTTTTAACCCCATTAATAATACTACTTCTCTAGCACTGGTGAATGTACTTAATTTCTCACCCATATGCTTCAGTGTTAATGGGATATCAAAGTGTCTTCTACCATACTGTCTGATGTAAAATATCTGTTTAATTCCCCTACCATTTCCTTGTACCCAAAACTATTTCTAAGGGGCCTATGTTCACTTTGACCTCTCTGTGTTTTTCTATATATTTAAAGAAGCTGTATTTGCTACTTTTTATACTCCTCACCAGTTTACTTTAATAGTTTATTTTCTCTCCCCTTATTATCTTTTAAAGCTTCCTTTGCTAAGGTTCTGAATTTATTTCAGTCTTCAGTGCTATCACTGACTTTTGAGTCATTTACCCTCACTTGCTACTTCATATCTGTCAACCAGTCCTCTATTCATGCTAATATATTACCCTAAATCCATGAACCTTCATGTTCTAACCTTTTGTATTGCACTTTATCAAATGCATTTTAGAAATCCAAATTTACTGTATCAACAAGCTCTCCTTTATTTACCCGACACATTGCATCCTCAAAAAAACTTTGTCAAGTTTAAACTTGTCCATATGACTTCCCTTTCGGAAAAGGATTTTGACCTGCTGTGCACAATGATTTTTTTTTTCAAATGGATTGTTGAGCCTTCTTTCAAAAGAAGTTCCATCATTTTCTGACATGTGATATTAGACTGAACTGATCTACAGTTGGTTGCCTTCCGTCTCTCTTTCAATAGCTGAGTTACATGTGTTAGCATGAGAAAAGCCAAGTTACAAATCACTCAACACCAGGTTATAGTCCAACAGGTTTATTTGGAAGCACTAGCTTTCAAAGCACTGCTCCTTCATCAGGTGACAGAACTACCTGATGAAGGAGCAGTGCCCCGAAAGCTAGTGCTTCCAAATAAACCTGTTGGACTATAACCTGGTGTGGAGCGATTTTTACCTTTGTACTCCCTAGTCCAACACCATCATTTCCAAATCATGAGAAAAGCCGGGTGATAAAGGTGTCTGAGACGTGATCACAGTGTGAGTTTTGTTGAAGGTTTTAAAAAAGAGATAGAAAAACAATGGGACAGAATAAATGTGCAATTCATAAGTGAGCTAAGCGATTAGATGCTCATGAGGATGGATTTGGAAATTTGAACTGTCGAACTGGAACCTAGGGTTGGAGGAAGTTAAAAATGCTTGAGGGGGCTAGTTGTTTTTGAAGATGATAGGAAAACAGAACTTGGTGTTGTTTTTGAAATTCTAGGATGCGTGTGAATATCTGTGATTTGGAATGTGGGACTCTGGAAAAGTAAGCATTGGATAATTAAAGTTAGGATGTAATTTAAAAACGCAAAGGAATATTTCAGCACTAGCGGGGTAATGTAAGATACAGATGATGTGGAGCTGAAAATATTTTGATAATGTGATAAGCCATTTGAAAATCATTAAAAAGGCCATTGACGTCAGTGGAACACTAGAAGCATACTATAATTTGTCTCTGTTTCTCAATTTTAAAGTATATCAGCAATCACAGTTTTACAAAAAAAAAGAAAAAATCTGCTCAGTTACTCAAATTGCATAAACTAAATCCTTATAGAAAAATTATATTAGTCAATCAAATAAACTGTGACCAAATGATAACACCTGAGTCAAAACATTATGGGTTCAAGTTCACTCCCAGAGTCCTACATAGATTCTAGGCAGACACTTCAGTTTATGAAACTTGTATTGCTGGGTGGATCATCTTTTGATGACAGATTCAATTAATCTATTGTTAGTAGTTCAGTTGGATGCAACGGATCCCATGGAACCATCTAACAAAGAGCAAAGAACGCTCCCTGTGTCCTCGTCAGTATTCATTCCTTTGACAAACAGCACCTAAACACATAACTGGCTATTTATCACATTTAGGATTTGTTGCATCTTACTGTAGATCCTTGGCTAGCAACAAAGGTTCAGTTATTTCTCGAGAGAAAGAAGCATATCATCAACTATGAGGTGCTTTGGAACACCCTGACTCAATGAAAGGTGCTATCAGAATGTAAATAACTCCCCTTTTACATTATTTTGAACAATTATTTAGCAGCTCAATGACTTAATAGCTTCAGTACAATGGATAAAGCTAAATGAAAACTGAGCACAGTCCAATGAAAATCAAAATATAACAGATGATGGAAGCTCAGTTGTCTGAATGATTCCAGTGTGTTGTGGAATAAAGCCAACAGCATTGTTCAGTCCCCATATAAGCTGCAGTAATTCACGGAGTCCTGCCTCCTTACCCAAAGCTAATGGAATGGTTTGCCTCAAGCTATGCATAATCAATTGTCTCCTATAATAAAGAAATACCATTGTTCTCTAACTCTACACCATGAGTTGCCTTGAAACTTTGACCAGATTTTCAGATGAAACACAAATTGAGAATCATTCTAATGTTTTCTCATAATTCATTTATGTTTTATTATTAAATTATCTTCACTGAGACCTAACCTGCCTATATTTTCTTGACTCTTTAAAGGACTGAGAATAGTTTTTGAATGTGTAAATGGAGCTTTAAACTTAGAATGAACTTGAGTAAAAGATGGATTATCATAGCGCCATAGAGTCATAGAGATGTACAGCAGGAAACAGACCCTTCAGTCCAACCCGTCCATGTCGACCAGATATCCCAACCCAATCTACTCCCACCTGCCAGCACCGGCCCATATCCCTCCAAACCCTGCCTATTCATATACCCATCCAAATGCCTTTTAAATGTTGCAATTGTACTTCTGGCAGCTTATTCCATACACGTACCATCCTCTGTGCGAAAAAGTTGCCCCTTAGGGCTCTTTTATAGCTTTCCCCTCTCACCCTAAACCTATGCCCTCTAGTTCTGGACTCTCCCACCCCAGGGAAAATACTTTGTCTACTTATCCTATCCATGACCCTCTATAAGGTCACCCCTCAGCCTCCGATGCTCCAGGGAAAACAGCCCCAGCCTGTTCAGCCTCTCTCTACAGCTCAAATCCTCAAAACGTGGCAACATCCTTATAAATCTTTTCTTTCAAGTTTCACAACATCTTTCCGATAGGAAGGAGACCAGAATTGCACACAATATTCCAACAGTGGCCTAACCAATGTCCGGTACAGCCGCAACATGACCTCTCAACACTCTGTCCAATAAAGGAAAGCATACCAAACATCATCTTCACTATTCTATCTACCTGCGACTCCACTTTCAAGGAGCTATGAACCTGCACTCCAAGTCTCTTTGTTCAGCACAACTCCCTAGGACCTTACCATTAAGTGTATAAGTCCTGCTGTGTTTTTCCAGCACCACATTTTTCAACTCTGGTCTCCAGCATCTGCAGTCCTCACTTTCTTCTAGTGTATAAGTCCTGCTAAGATTTGATTTCCCCAAATGCGCTATAAGAATATAATGAGTGTGAATGTTTACTGAGGAATAAACACAGTGAATAATCTTCAGGAGTTACTTTGGTAATAAGTGAAGAGGGAGTTTGTAACTGTGAGTGGGGTAAATTATTTAGTAATGGCAGAAGTTGGAGGCAGTTGTATGATGAGAGAACATGGAATTATGATTACGTCAGCCAAAGTATTGTTGGTCCTTTAACAATGGTATTCTGAAGAAAGTAATAAATAAGAAAAGACTAATGATAGCAAACCAATTAACATTGAGCTGACAAAAAAAGTAATTGTGAGATGATTCAGTGTGAACTAAGATAAAGGGTGTAATTTAGGAGATGGTATTGATTTAGTAATAACCAAAGAGAGAATGTACCAATCCAGGGGAGCTAGCTAATTGGATATAAAATTGGCTTGACGGTAGGATTCAGAGGATGGTGGGAGAGGGTTGTTTTTTCTGACTGGAGGGCTGTGACAAGCAGTGTGCCATAAGGATCAGTGCTGAGTTCATTGCTTTTCACCATATGTATAAATGATTTGGATATGAATATAGGAGGTATGGTTCATAAGTTTTCAATGACATCAAAATTGGTGGTGTAGTGTAGAGGTTTATCTCAGAATACAACTGGACCTTGATCAGATGTGACAATGGGCTGAGGAGGGGCAGATGGAATTTAGTTTAGATAAATGTGAGGTGTCTTATTTTGGCAGGACAAACCAGGGCAGGACTTAGAAAGTTAATGATAATGGTAGGACCCTGAAGAATGTTGCTGAACAAAGAGACCGAGGGGTGCAGGTGGGTAGCTCCTTGAAAGTGGAGTCACAGGTAGTCAGGATGATGATGAAGGCATTTTGCATGCTTGCTTTCATTGGTCAGTGCACTGAGTATAGGAGTTGGCTATACAGGACATTGGTGAGGCCACTTTTAGAATACTGTTTTCAATTCTTATCTTCCTGTTGCAGAAAAGATGTTGTGAAACTTGAAAGGGTTCAGATAAGACTTACAAGGATGTTGCTGGGTTTGGAGTGTCTGAGCTATAGGGGGAGGCTGAATAGGTTAGGGCTTTTTTCACTGGAGCATCAGAGACTGAGGAGTGACCTTATAGATCTTTGTAAAATCATGAGGGGCATAGATAATGGGAATACCTGTGGTATATTTCCTACGGGAGGGGGGTCCAAAACTAGAAGGCATGGATTAAGTTGAGAGGGGAAAGGTTTAAAAGAGACCTGAGGGACAACGTTTTCAAGCAGAGGGTGGTATGTATATGGAATGAGCTAGCAGAGGAGGTGGTGGAAACAGGTATAATTACGGTATTTAAAAGGTGTCTGGATTGCTATATGAATAAGAAGGGTTTAAAGACATATGAGCCAAATGCTGGCAAATGGAACAAGATCAGTTTAGGATATCTGTCGGTGCGGATGAGTTGGATTGAAGTGTCTGTTTCCATGCTGTATAACTCCATGATTCTATGACTCCATGTCCTGCAGTCAATGATCAGTTCGCAGTGAGCTGAGTTAGAGAATATGTGAATGTGATCATTTAAAATGATTTACAACGCATGGAGTAATGACAGATCATTTCAATAATAACCTAAAACAGAGAGAAATGCTCGCCACCTCATTTAGTAATGAGCTAAGAGGGAGGATGCAATTGTGGGGAATCAGTTGGTAATGATCTACAACACAGCTTGTAATGGGGCATTATTTAATTATGAGCTGAGACAAAAGGTCCAACTACAGGGAGTAATTTAGTAATGAGGTAAAAGATGGACTATTGCTGTGGAGCTGAAAGCCCAGAGAGATTGTGATTATTACGTGGGGTTGTTTAAATTCGAGAGATGAATTTCAATAAAATTGCCTTCTGATCACAGTAAAACTGCCTTAATCACTTTTTAAGTGTGTCATAAATGCTTAGCCAAACAGCAGCAATAACTATTACAGCATTCAAATACCTCCCCACCACATGACATATTTGGGAAAAAGATCAGCTTTGAAAAATATTACCAAGGATATGGCATTCATTACTGGAAGCCAAGATACTGGTGCCATCATCAGCGATTACAATGGTTTAGGAATTTAAATTCATTGCTCTATAATTGCACATCACTGTGGTTCTCTCCCTGTTGCTTCAGCAGTCCCCTCAGATATGGACATCTGAATGGCCCAGTTTCCAAAAGAGCAACCCCAGTTTCCAAGCCTCTACTATTAATTGCTTTGCTTTGCTGTTTCACATAAGGGTTTTGCTATTTACTTATTATACATACAACAGAACCCAATGTAAAGAATCACTTTTCCACCTGACATCTTTTGCTGGTCTTCATTGAGTGTATGTGCGCTAAACCCACCAAGCAGCTTAGATATAAACTTGGATGTATTATTTGTGCATCTCTGTTTCTAGGCAGAAAAGGCATCATAGAATCCCCACAGTACAGAAAGAGGTTATTTGGCCCATGGAGTCTGCACCAACTCTCCAAAGGGCTTCCCACCCAGATCCAGTCCCTATCCTAGTAATCCTGCATTTACAGTGGCTAATCCACTATCCTGCACAGCTCTAGACACTATGGGCAATTTTTAGCACAGCCAATCCACCTAACCTGCACATCTTTGGACTGTAGGGGGAAACCACAGCAACCAATGGAGAACTATGCAAACAGGAAGAGAATGTGTAAACTCCACAGAGTCACCCAAGGCTGGATTGAACTTGGGCCCCTGGCACTGTGAGACAGCAAAGCAAACTGCTTTGTGCCACCCAAAATTGGCAAGGATTTCATGGTCATCTTTAGAGTCTGAATTATTTTTTTTAGTGAATGCAAATTTCATCATCTACAATGGCAGGATTTGAACGTGGGTCTCCAAAACATTATCTTGGTCTCTGAATTAATAGGTCTAGCAATAATATCACAAGGCCATCACTCCATTTTTAACCTCCCTTTTCTCTTTTTAAGGAAATTTGACTTGTGAGGTTATAAGTGAACCTATAATCTGTATGTTTCGCAAATAAATTTATGAAATGTGTTGCTTGCAGAATGGTTAGTTTGAACAGATGCAACAATGTGCTGAAGGAGTTTCTAGTTTTAAATTTCTTCATTATCATAGTTTAATTTTCATTGGTTTCTGAAATACTTTTAATTATTTGTACTTACACCTCATCCTTCTTTTCCCAAGCTACTAAAACTAAAACTTACTGACTCATTGGTCAGATGGGCAAATCAGTGGCAGATGGAACTTAACCCTGAAAAGTGTAAGGTGATTTAGTTTGGAAACAATAATAAGTCACAGGAGTACTTAATGAATGACAGGATTCTAGGAAGCCTCAAAGGTACAGAAGGATCTTGACCACAGAGCCCTGAAAGTGGCAGGACAGGTTAATAGTTTAGGTAAGAAGGCATATGGGACACTTGCCTTTATCAGTCATAGCATAGATTATAAGAGCAGGGAGCTTCTCAGAAATGGCTAGGCCACAGTTGGTGCACTGTGTATAGTTCTGGTGACCACATAATTGCATTGTGATTGCACTGAAGGGGGTGCAGAGGAGATTCATCAGAATGTTGCCTAGGATGGGGCAGTAAAGGGGTTGGATAAATGTAGGTTGCTTTCTTAGGAGCAGAGAGATTTGGAGAGATGGGAGAACCTGATTGAGTTGTATAAGATCATGAGGGGAATGGATAGGATAGAGAAAAATCAGCTGTTCCCCTTATTTGAAAGGTCAATAAAAGGTGGCATATTTTAAGGTGAAAGACAGAATGTTTGGAGCAAACTAAGGAAATTCTTTTTTCACCTGGAGCGTGGCGGGGATCTAAATGCACTGCCTCGGAAGGTAGTTGAGACCTTCACAATCTTTAAAAAAGACTTGGATGAATGCTTGAGATATCGTAAAATTCAAGATTATGGACCAAGTGCTGGAAAGTTGGATTAGTGTAGAGTTGAAGTAGTTTTTTTTGACAGTTTAGTCTGTACTGTATGATGCTATGACTATCTGACATAGTTGAAAATGTGTTGCTGGAACAGCACAGCAGGTCAGGCAGCATCCAGGGAACAGGAGAATCGACGTTTCGGGCATAAGTCCTTCTCCAGACAGAAGGGTTTATGCCCGAAATGTCGATTCTCCTGTTCCTTGGATGCTGCCTGACCTGCTGCGCTGTTCCAGCAACACATTTTCAGCTCTGATCTCCAGCATCTGCAGACCTCACTTTCTCCTATCTGACATAGTGCAAGGACTTCTATTTCTTTACTGTTAAGTTGTCAATTTTTAGCTTTTTTTCTAGACAATCTTACAAATGTTCAATTATTTGGCCTTCAACTTTTTTAACATACTGTATTCCCAAAGAAACATAAATTGAACTCAAACATAAATTGGACTAGAGCTGTCCCAGTGCTTTCCACCAGTTTAAGCCTGTGCCAACTTTTCCCGGTAAAATTCAGCAAATTCCTCCACATGTTGACCACAATCATTGTCGTTGACATATGTTTGCAATTGGTTGAGTCAAAAACAATATACAGTGGATGCTGGAAACCTGAAATAACAATATAAACTTTTGGAAATACGCAGCAGACTACAACAGTTAAAATTTCAGGTTGTTGACCTTTCACTGGCGTGGTATTGTTTGTATATTGAGTTGTTCTCTTCAAAATGACTGAAGCATGGATGTATAGATCATATCTTGGTCAGCCCATTCAATGTACCAAAGTGTTATAATTTGGAATTAACTAAAAAAGAAAAAGGCAACTAATCTAAAGATGAACTGGCTCCACCCAGCACAGAGGTCAAATGTCAGGTTTCAAGTTCAACTTTGAAGTTAACTCCTATTTTTGAAAGCCATTACTGTAGCTTTGAAATTGTTTGCAGTGACAGGAATTCTCTTGTTGAAGACCATTTTTGGATGTAAGACTTGCCTGCAGTTCTGTGGAGAGAATATGGGCATAGGGGAGGAAATGGAATTAAGGTAGAAATCCAGTGAGGAATCTGAATGTGAGGGTTCAGCCATCTTGAGGGGCCAAATGGCTGACTCCTGTTCTTATTTTTCACGTTCCAGTCCTATGAAGTGAGATTAATATAATGGATCAAATTTGGCAAGTATGGATGAGTTTAGACAGCTAAAATATTTAGCATCTCATAAACTCCAATCTTAAATGGGTGATATAGTCGAGGGAAAAGTTTTGATGATGAGTAGCTAAACATTAACTTTATGCTACTTCTGTTGGGATAAATATAAGTAGTTTGTGCATTTTTTTGACTCAATTGCATTACTTGAGTTGATTATCAAAGTAATGAAATGCATTTGTAGACGAGATCACAAAACCTAAGCTCACACTTCAGTACAGTGTTGCTGTACCATCAGAGATACTATCTTTATAACACTAGATTGACTTACTGAGGCACAGAGGGTGTCTCATGGATGGAAGAAAATATTCAGTAGCATTATTCAAAAGGGACACTCATTTATTCAGGCGTTCTCTCTATGTTTCTAATATTTCTTCCAAAATGAACAGTTTAAACAGATAATCTGGTCCTTTATCATATGATAATTGTGAGACCCTGCTGTGTATAATTAAATGTTAATTTTCTACATTGAAACCAGTGAATTGTCATTGCATCAAAGGAGGATATTCAGCCAGTTTAGCCTGTACTCACTTTCAACAAAACATAATCCATGCCTCCTGTCCAAATATAACCCTGTATTTTTTTCATTACAGTGAAGGACTGAGTAGTGTTGCTAACCAAAGAGACATTGATGTACACGTTCATAGTTCCTTTAAAGTAGAGTCACAGGGAGACAGGGTATTGAAGAAGGTGTTTGCTATGCTTGCCTTTATTGATCAAGGCTTTGAGTATAGGACTTAGGAGGTCATGTTGTAGCTGGAAAGGACATTGGTGAGGCCACTTTTGGAATACTGCATTCAATTCTGGTCTCCCGCTATAGGAAAGATGTTGTGCTACATGAAAGGGTGGAGAAAAAATTTACAAGGATGTTGCCAGGGTTAGAGGATTTGATCTATAGGGAGAGGCTGAATAGACTAGGACTATTTTTCCTGGAGCATCGGAGGCTGAGGGGTGACCTTATGGAGGTTTATAAAATCATGAGGAGCATGGAGACCCCAAAGAATTTTTTCACATCTGGCATAGATTTTCCTTCACACTTACCCACTTCATCTACTGTGTCTTTTGCTCTTGATGTGGTCTTTTCTACATCGGGGTGAGAGGACGTCAACTTGCGGAACATGTCAGGGAACATCACACACACACACACACACACAGACAACAACCACTACCCTGTGGCTGACCACTTCATCACCCCCTCCCACTCCACCAAGGACATGCAAATTCTGGGCCTCCTCCGCTGCCAAAGCCACCCAGCAACTGGAGGAAGAATGCCTTGGGACCCTTCAACCAGACAGCATCAACATTGACTTCACTAGTTTCTGAATTCGCCTCCCCTGACCTCATCCCAGATCCAACCCTCTAACTCGGTCCCAACCTCTTGACTTGTCCTACTCGTCCATCTTCCTTTCCACCTATCTGCTCCACCCTCCTTACTGACCTAACACAATCACCCCCATGTGCATCTTCTTATTGCCTACCCAAATCCCTCCCCTCACCACCCCCTCCCACCCCCCACTACATTCCTGATGAAGGGCTTATATCCGAAACATCAACTCTCCTGTTCCTTGGATGCTGCCTGACCTGCTGTGCTTTTCCAGCACCATCCTCTGAATAGACAAGATCTTTTCCCCAGGTAGGAGTGTCAAAAACTAGAGGCATAGGTTTAAGATGAGAGGGGCAAGATATAAAAGAGGGGCAACTTTTTCACACAGAGTGTGATGAGGAAGGGTTGAGAGGGACTTGGGCTAAATGCTGGCAAATGAGACAAGATTAATTTAGCATATCTGGTCAGCATGGACAAGTTGGACCAAAGGGTGTGTTTCTATGCTATACAACTCTATGAATCTATGGCTGCATTTTAAAGTAATGCGTTGTTTGTCAAGTGCTTTGTGACATCTTTGTGAAATCAAATTTATTCTCTTTTAAGTATCTAGGATTTACTACCACTGGAAGCATTGAGAATTTCTGTGCCCTTCAAAAAGCAATTAAACAAAAGTGACCAAGACTCTGATGCAGGAATGTATCAATAACAAATTAGACTGATGTGACTGTTTCTTAAAAATGTACCAAAATCAATTTGAATGATGTCTTCCTTATTCTTATCATCTTTGAAAATGGATAAATTAGGAAACCTATATCGATTCTTTCATTGCACTGATCATGTACAAGTCTCCTGATAGTTAGCAATTTAGTTTTTCTCTGCTTCTCCAAACATGCATCGATCAAGCTCTAAAACACTGAACTCCACTTGCATTCTTTCTGCAATAACACTCTTCGCCAGCACATTTCTTGACATGATGCTATAAGGCACATTAATGGGTCAGAAACAGTTTTGTTTAACATTATATTAGATAACAACTGGTTCAGAAGTTGCTTGAATAGTGAACCAATATATTCACGAAAAATATAGCAACTCACTGCAAAAGATAGAGCATGATTTCTGATATTTTCATAAATTATTGGATGGTTTGGGCTGCTGCATCACTAACATTGGCAAAACGCAAAACAACTTGCAACTTTGCCTTGAGCCTCCCCATTGAATCTTACACTATTAATGTGATTCAATTTAATCGCTTAGGGCAGGTAGTTTATTTCATAAGCATCCTTTTAATGACATGATTTATGGTCCCAACATGCTACTCATCCTTGGAGGCTTGGAAAGGGAACAATTAAACTGTGGAGTCGCAGTTACGCAGGTAGTCAATGTTCTGAGAGATGTTAAAGATCTTTACATTTATCTGGCTAATGCACCAGTCTTGGTATCCACACTTCACTTGGTGTTAGAATATTGTCCAAGCTCTGATTCACCTTTCCTAACATTTTTATGTGGTGCAGTGTCAAATTTTATTTGGTAATTGAGGCTGTGAAACACCTTGGGCTGCTATATAAATTTAAATGCTTGTTTTTCATCTCTCAGTTCCCATAGAAACTGCTTCACTAAATATCATGATGAAAATAATGGCTCGATAATTCACGGCTCAAGTGTGTCTGTATTTTTCACTCACTACCATTCACTCGGAGCCTCTCAAAGCAACAATTCATAATCATAAGTATGTCACAAGGCCCTCTTTTTCTGTATGTTCTCTGAATTTGTTCTTGCTTTACCTTTCTGTCTCTTTTTTCTGTTTGAATCCACTCACTTTATTTGAATGTATCTTTGTAATTTGACTCTTTTCTCGTTCCTTTTCTTTATTCTTTTTCTTTCATTGATTAAGGAGGTTGATCATTGGGTTCATTTTACATGAAGTTCCAGTTATGACATTGACATCACTGTGTCATTATTGTTTTGTGTTTCTGGCATTATTGTGCAGGATTCGAAGAGACAAGTTAAAAAGAAACCACCGGTCCACGCGCTCCTTGCCATAGTTATGTGTCTCTAGAGGATTGCAGGAGATCAGAGTCAAATAGTGTGGTGCTGAGAAAGCACAGTCAGTCGGGCATCCTCCGAGGGATGCTGCTTGACCAGCTGTGCTTTTCCAGCGCCACACTCTTCGATAGTTACAGAGGAACCTTGATTATCCAGCATTCTATTATCCAGACAAGATTGCAAGGTCCCGATGCTTGGCTAAACTGTGTTATCCAGCATTCGATTATCCAAACAAAATATTCCCTGCACCTGTCGTTTCAAATAATCGAGGTTCCTCTGTACATGGCTGAATATTTATCAAAGTGGCAGTGATCTGGAAAGTTGGTGGCAATGCAAGCTCTGTCATTTCTGGTCAGGAATCAGGAGACTAGAAAATGTTTGTTAGTGGATATTGGAGGCTCAGTTGTGATGGCCTTTAAAGTCAAATTGATTTGAGTACATAAGGCCTAACAGAAGGATGGTCAGATTGGCAAAATACTGGATGACTGCAATTCGCCCAGTGTCATTAGGTTCAATAGCAGCCCATTGCATCAGATGCATATTAGAGTCATAGAGTCACAGAGATGTACAGCATAGAAACAGACCCTTCAGTCTAACCCGTCCATGCCGACCAGATACCCCAACCCAATCTAGTCCTACCTGCTAGCACCCAGCCCATATCCCTCCAAACCCTGCCTATTCGTATACTCATCCAAATGCCTCTTAAATGTTGCAATTGTACCAATCTCCACCACATCCTCTGGCCACTCATTCCATACACGTACCACCCTCTGCGTGAAAAAGTTGCCCCTTAGGTCTCTTTTATATCTTTCCCCTCTCACCCTAAACCTATGCGCTCTAGTTCTGGACTCCCCTACCAGGGAAAAAACTTGGCCTATTTACCCTATCTATGCCCCTCATAATTTTGTAAACCTTTATAAGGTCACCCCTCAGCCTCCGATACTCCAGGGTAAACAGCCCCAACCTGTTCAGCCTCTCAAATTACTTTGACCCTCCCAAAAGCTCAACTGGAGACAAGAGGGTTTGAGTTATAAGGAGAGGCTGTATAGATTGGGATTTTTTTTCCCTGCAACATAGGAGGGTGACCTTGTAGAGATTTATAAAACCATGAAGGGCATAGATAAAGTGAATAGCCAAGGTCTTTTTCTCTATGGTAAGGGAGTTCAAAACTAGAGGGCACCATTTTGAGGTGAGAGGAGTAAGATTTAAAAGTGAGCTGAGGGGCAACTTTTTCACACAGAGCATGTTCGAATGAATTCCCAGGAGAAGTGGTGGATGCAGGTACAGTGACAATATTTGAAAAATATTTGAACAGGTTCATGAATAAGAAAGGTTTAGAGGGATACGGGCTAAATACAGGCAAGTGTTACTAGTTCAGTTTGGGAAACCTGGTTGGCATGGACGAGTTGGACCAAAGGATTTGTTTCTGTGTTTATGACTCTATGACCCTAAGAGCGAGAGCAGTAGTTTTATTAAAACACTGATAAATCAAAGTCACTCACCATTTGATTTTGGTTAATGTGAGCATTCTTTCATCATTACTAGGTCCGGATCCTAAAATACTCTTCCAGCTATCACTGAGGAAAATTTATTCAAAGACTGCAGTGATACATGAATATAACAAACTTTGTAGGGTGACTTCAAATCAACAATTCCAATCTAGCCCATTTGATGAAAACAATTGCAAGATCTATAGAGAATCATATTCCAGTAAAACTCAGTGGCTTCAATAGATGACACCAGGTTATAGTCCAACAGGTTTATTTGAAATCACAAGCTTTTAGATTGCTGCTCCTTCATCAGGTGGTGAGCTATATGTGGAATGACCTGATGTGGAATGAACTGATGTGGAATGACCTGATGAAGGAGCAGTGCTCCGACAGCTTGTGATTTCAAATAGACCTGTTGGACTGTAAACATGGAGATGTGTGTCCACCCCTGCCCAATACCGGCACCTCCACTTCAGTAGGTGAGGAGGGAAAAGAGGAGAAAAATAGAGATGTGGAGTGGGGAGAGAGCAAGGTAAGCTGAATAAATGCTGTATTGAAATTGAATTTACCCAAAACTGGAAAGAGCCAGGCTTATTGCTTTTGAATCTTAAATTAATTGGTATTCTGTACTAGAAGCTGCATGACTTTGCTTGTAGAGTCTCACATTAATTGTCTGTTCCCCTAGCTATTACCAAATCTGTTTCTGTTCTAATCAGGTATCTATGATCACTCAGCTAGCAAGTTCTTCAAGAGCGATTAAAAATTTTCAATTACCAGTTGAGCTGCCAAGTCACTTTCAATTTTCTACTGTAGTTTCACACTGCAGCATGCAATGCTGTTTCAACTTGATATTCTTTGTTCCATATAAACTATGAAAGGAAATAGAAGAAAGACTTGCATTTGTATTGCACCTATCACAATCTTGGGACATCCCAAACTGATAAATGGCAAACAAGTGTTTTTGAAGTGTGATCAATGTTGTAATGTAATATAAGAAATCTGGCAGTCAAACATATGAAGGTCCCACCAAGAGTAATTCAATGATGGCGAGACGGACTGTTTTACTAGTTGTTTAAAAATTGAAGTAAAATGGTGTGTTAAATGAATTCCATTAATGTCGTAGAGCTATAATTTTGGAGAACTTAACTATTGGAAGGATGCTGTAAAACTTGAAAAGGTTCAGAAAAGATTTACAAGGACGTTGCCAGTGTTGGAGCTATAGGGAGAAGCTGAATAGGCTGGCGCTGTTTTCTCTGGAGTATTGGAAGCTGAGGGGTGACCTTATAAAGGTTTATAAAGTCATGAGAAACATGGATATGGTAAATAGACAAGGTATTTTCCTGGGGTGAGCTTTAGGGTGAGAGGGGAAAAATTTAAGAGACCTTTTTCATGCAAAAGCTGGTGCACGTATGGAATGAGTTGCCAGAGGAAGTGGTGGAGGTTGGTACAATTGCAACATTTAAAAGAAATCTGGATGGGTACATGAATAGGAAAGGTTTAGAGGGATATGGGCCAAGTGCTGGCAAATGGGACGAGATTAATCTCGGGTATCTGGTCGGCATGGACGAATTGAACCGAATGGTTTGTTTTCATGTTTTATGTCTCTATGACTCTATGACTAACAATGTAGATCTTTTGTGTTACAGTCACTCACTCGCAGCTGTGATGTGTTATAAATTTCAGCTTCATCATTCAAGATGGGTAATTACTGTGTCAACTTGCATTAACGCAAGTTACAGTGAGCATTAGACCCTGACTGTGAACTCAAGTTTTTTTTCTTGCTAGCTTTTACAGCAATATATGAATAAGATTTGCCTTGTAATATCCTTACCAATAATTTATTTATAAGCATGTAGCATTTTCAATTCAACAATAGAACCAATGTAAGGGCAAGAGTCTATGAGGGAATTTTAAACCCAGATTTTAAAAATGGACAGTTCTAAGCTTATATAAATGTTATTTTGTTTTAGATTTAGGTACATTGTTGTTGCCGTTGACTATGTACAAAGCAGGACCTTCCAAAATTCATACTGAACTGATCACACTTGCTCAATGCAATGAAGCTCTTTAAATAAGGAATATTTAAAGAGGTACAGACAAGTATTCAAGGGAAACTTTATATCTTGCTGAAATAAAACTAAGAACTGAGGATGCTGGAGATCTGAAACAATACAGAAATCACTGGAGAACCTCAGCAAACTGGCAACATCTGTGGGAAGAAAGCAGTTAACATTTTGAGTCTGGTGACTTTTCACCAGCTTGGAAAACTTGGTATTTATGCTGAAGCTAAATGGAGGCAAGGGAAAAGATGAACAAAGAGGTGCAGACAGAGCTAATAAGAGCTAGCTCTTATTATTTCTTATCCAGCTTTTCTTCTGTCCTGGCCTGCTATCCGTTAACTCCTTGCTAACCTACCTGTTTCATCTCTCTCTCTTTCTGGGCTCTATTTACACCTTCCTGTTCACCTCTTTCACCATCCCCTGCTCCCCACTTCAGCTTTAACATAAATACCACTTTTCTCTGAGCTACTAACAGTTCTGATGAAGAGTTAACTGATGGAGACGTTAACTATGCTTTCTTCCCACAGATGCTACCGGACCAGCACAGTTTCTCTGGAAATTTTTATTTTTGTTTTATGTCTTGTTGTATTTATCCAAGGTGTACACGTAGGCTTTTGGAGTCTAGAGTAATTGCGAGCTATGGAGATTTGGTGGGAAAGTGGACTTGAAGTCAAAGAGCAAGCAATGATTACCTCGGATGGTGGAGCAACTCGAAGGAATCATATAGCCTACAACTTGAACTATTGGTTCTGTTCTTCTTTGGAGTGTTTGCAAGTCATTCTATTTGAAATGTCAGATTAATTGAGATGTTTCTTTTATGATGACCTTTTTGAAACTCATTACTGACTCCTCTGATTATAGAGCCCTCTGATTATTACCCTTACTGCTGGCTTCAAGCAGTGCAAACTTGTTGTAATGCAGCAAATCCCCAAAGTCTATTCAGGGTACTAACAGCAACAATTTGCATTCATATAGCACCTTCAACATAGCAAAATGCTGCAAGATTGTTCATAAAGATCTCATCAAACATAATTTCATCGTGAGATATGCTATCAGCTCTAATTAGAAAGGTCAGGTCATGAAATTTCATGAGTGCTTCTTTTTATCAGCATATTGATGTCATGAAAGTGACTTTTCATATCAAAACTATAGCTATCTGCAGTATGACCACCAAGCAAAGAGTCCAATAAATAATCCACCAGAGAAAATAAAACCTTTAGCTTTTGCAGATATTGACTCCTGTTGACCTGTCTCTAAACTGTCTGCACTGAATCATGTTCTATAAGAACCTGCAGCGAAAGGTACACACAACATTTTGGACAAATAGAAATACAGCCTATGTGAATTGGTTGAGAGACTGAGATGTGGTGATGGTATTTCATGCACCATGCATCTAGATGACCCTAAAATCGCTATTGCTGAGTCAATTAGATTTCCTGAGTCATGAAGATATGTTTAATTTATTTGTATCTGCCAACTCTCTAAGAGGTCAAGAACTGAAGAATAAAATTCTGCTGCTCTCAAGGAGGAAAAAGCTAAGTACAAAATAAGTTTGCCTATGTCACATAGATCCTTCAACAAAGTTAATAGATTATGTTTTAACAACAATAATTCTCATGTTATCTTACCACTGGTTAGCACAGGCATCCAGGGTTCAGTGAGTCATCTCCATTCCCTTGCTGCAATATAACAAACAAAATAATTTAATTTGATTTATTGTTGTTCTCCTATAACGTGAATTTCATCAATACAATTTGGCTGAAACACGATTGGTAAATTAGGGAACAATTTTTTAAAACATGAACTTTTAAAATATGTGTTGGTTATAATGTGATTACATCGTGATTTTTGTATAGCACAGGGTCGCACAGGAACACAATTACCATATAATTGCAGAATTAACTGTATTTATTCTCTCGTGTATTTGTTTGCAATTAAAATAAGAAGTATTGTATAGTGCCACTCTCCGGCAATATTGAAACACAGAAAAATAAACCAAAACTTAGAATGTGAAGGCAGAAGAATAAAGAAATGAAGAAAATTGTGTTCATCTTTACAGTCCTTCTTGTTAAGTGCCATGCCGTGAGCCATAAGACCTGGTGGCAAGGCACGAGTCCCTTGCCATGCAGCTGGAATGATTCAGCATTATCTTGCCTCCATCGACCAATGCAGATCGCTTAGATGCTGCCATGAGTCTGCTTTGGGCCCAGCTCACCGATACCGCCACAGCTGATGCCACCGAGTCTTGTCCTGGGCTCAACTTCGCTTCCACAAATCTGCACTGGACGCAGATGCCGCTGGGAACTGAAACAGCAGCAGTCGGCACTAGGAATGCCTGGTTGATGCAGGGGCTGCTGGGAAGTCAAATCTGCCTCCGAGGCTGCCACCACAAGTCTGTGTTGGGCCCACTTGAGTCCAGGCTGGGCCCACTCACCGGCACCAATGTCATTGTCACAATTAAGCTTTTTAATGAGAGTGGTCAGTGAAATAAATGAGAAAAAAAACCAAGGAAAGTGAAAATGAAAAGAAACAAAAAGAAAAGCAGATGGAGCAGACGATCCCCAGTCCGACGCTCTACTCCACCGCAATCTTACTGGATCTTGGAGAGCATCTTAGTTTGTGATGTATTGAGAAGTTTTCCTTTGTGACTTCTTTTCTCATCTACAAAACATGGCAGCACCCATGGGGCTAGACTCTTCTCGGACTTTGCTCCAGTATTATTCTTTACATGGAAACCTATACAGCGATTTCCAGCAGATATCTATTTCAGAGAATATGATGCCTAAGTCCAATGTTATTCTCTCCTGATTCTGCACATTACCCATTTCAGGTACCGAGACAAACAGTTGAATAAGGGCACAAATGGAGTGGCCGATCTGTTCCATCTGTGATCAGATAACTCTATGTTGTAGAATGTCAGTCTGAGTCTTTGCAGTCAGGATGGCTTCATGAAACGTTGGCCAACTACTTTATAGTAAACTTTTTGGAAAAAGATAAATGATGAGAGCCAATCTTTCTAATAGAAAATCTTAATTGATTTAAGTTTTCCAACCACTGTAACTTATTCAAGGATTTAATACTCTTACAACCAAGAGCACTTTATTTATTCATTAATGGGAGGTGGCCCTCGCTGGCTGAGCCAGCATTTATTGCCCGTTTTTTGTTGCCCTTGAGAAGATAGTGATGAGCTGTCTTCTTGAACTGCTGCAGTCCGTGTTCTGCAGATAAACTTACAATGCCATTAGAGAAGGAATCCCAGAATTTTGACCCAGCAACAGTGAAGGAACAGTGACATATTTTAAGTCAGGATGGTGCGTGGTTTGGAGGAGATTTTGTAGTTTGTGGTGTTCCTATGTATCTGCTCCTGTTGTCCTTCGCAATGGGAGTAACTGTAGGTTTGGAAAGTCCTGTTTAAGGTTCCTTAGTGAATTTCTACATGGTGTCTTGTAGATGGCACACACTGCTACTACTGAGCATTGGTATGAGAGGGAAAGGATGCTTTTGGATGTGATGCCAATCAAGCAGGCTGCTTTTTCCTGGCTGATGTCAAGCTTCTTGAGTATTGTTGGAGCTGCACACATTCGGCAAGTGGGGAGTATTCCATCAAACTCCTGATTTGTGTCTTGTGGTGGTGGTCAGGCTTTGGGCAGTCAGGAGGTACTTGCTGCAGGATTCCAAGCCTCTTGCCTGCTCTTGCAGCCACTGTATTTATATGGCAAGTTTAGTTGAGTCTTTGGTAAATGGTAAGTTGATAGTGGGATATTCAGTGATGGCCATGCCATTAGAAAGATTGGTGTTGGAGGGAATGGATGGTTTTGGATGTGGTGCCATTCAAGCAGGCTGCTTTTTCCTGGGTGATGTCAAGCTTCAGTAGTAGAATTCCCTCTTTTTTGTGATGATTATTGTCTGACACTTGTGTGATGTGAATGTTACTTGCCACTTGTCAGCCCAAGCCTGAATATTGTCCAGGTCTCATTGTATTTGGACATGGTTAAAAATCACACAACACCAGGTTATAGTCCAACAGGTTTAATTGGAAGCACACTAGCTTTTGGAGCGACGCTCCAAAAGCTAGTGTGCTTCCAATTAAACCTGTTGGACTATAACCTGGTGTTGTGTGATTTTTAACTTTGTACACCCCAGTCCAACACCGGCATCTCCAAATCATATTTGGACATGAACTGCTTGAGTATCTGAGGAGCCACAAATGGTACTGAATATTACACAATCATCTAGAGTCCTAGGTACAAATGGAGCTTAGGTCACTGACTCCAACAACCACGCCTATCTTCCTTTATGCCATGTGTGATTCCAACCAGTTTGTACCATGATGCACATTGATTCCAGTTTTGCCAGGGCTCTTTGATATCATGATACTCAGTGAGGGCCTTGAGTAATTATTTAAACAGAAATAATCTTGAAAGTTATGGGGAAAAGGCAGGTGATCAGTAATTCATGAAACAATTCATAGGGCCGAAGCTGATAGGTTTGGATGAATGACCTCTCCCTGCACCATAACAATTGTGTTATTCTGTGAACTGACAGGTTAACTAAACCGAGGCAGTTTAGAGCAGGGTATAGATGTGAAGAGCACAGCAAAAATTCTGCTCCTATCCTTGGAACTATTGACAAAAGGATCAATGGTGCTGTAATGTCTTTGCCAGTATTGTATTGATAAACAAAAGAGAATCAGATTTATATTTTATAATGGTTAACACCGATAGTTTTTCAAAACTGCCTTCTGGAAAATATTTGGCAAGGCGTTATACTTAAAAAAACAGAGATACAAATCACATTGTGTATTACTTGTGTGTGGCATTTATTGTGATTAGAATCATGGACTGTTCCACTGTCTCTATTTGCCTGCCAACCAAAGGTTGGCCAACTATTTTTTTACATAAGACAGTGCATCTTTGAGAGTAAATCACTTCAAAACATCATTGTTCAAGGACTTGTCATTGCACTTGACCTACAGGGTAACGCTGTTCATTAAAAATAATTTACGGGTCACTGCCTCATTGCCATTGTGTTTTTCATGAAGTGCGCATTTTCTTATAGGATAACAATATTCAGAATGAGATTATGAAGCATCAGTGATTGTGCTATTTCTCTCTGAAACTCAGATCCTTTTTCCCCTTCTCAAAACACTGAACATTTTATTTTATCTGAGTTAAAGTGCTGCTCCCTGCACCCCACCATCACAGAAACAAATGACAGTGCTCTTTCACTGTCAGCTACTTTCTTGCACAGGGCTATCTTTTGATGGCCAGTTGCTTAAGCAATAGATTAGCTGTGAGCTCCATGGCTTTTCCCCAACTTATTTCTGTGAGACTAGTCACAGTTGTTCTCTTTCATGCTTATTAGATCATCAAATTTGTACAAGTGTGGAAGCAGGCCATTTAGCCCATTGATGTACGGCAACCCTCCGAAGAGCATCCCACCCAGTCATGGACACCCCCCTCTCCCCCTCAACCCGCGCCCCCATCCTGTAACCCGACATTTCCTATGACTAATCCATCAAGCCTGCACATCCTCAGATAATTGCACATGGCCAACCCATCTAACCTGTATGTTTTTGGACTGCGGGAGGAAATTGAAGCACCCAGAGGAAACCCACACATACACGGGGAGAGTGCAAACTCCACGCAGTCACCGAGGATTGAATTGAATCCGGGTCCCTGGCGCTAAGAGGCAGCAGTGCTAACCACCAAGCCACTGTATGGTTGAAGACCAGACAAAAAGCGATGCATTTCAGGCTTTGGCTGAATTTATGCCGTAAAGAAGATTGAATGTTCAATTTTTTGTCATTTGTTTTGATTTTGGCTTCAGAATGATTTTCTTTTGCTCAACATACAACACAAGGAATTCAAATAACATCTTTGTTTGATTAAGGAGAAAGAATACAACTATAGCTTGATGTTTTGTTGTTGCTCATTACCCAATGATCACTGCTGGAAATGCAGAGATATGCAAATTGGGGAAGACAGGGTTTGAACTTAGATGTGAGGCTTTCACAGGACCAGCTTGACTGCATTTATTGTCCTGGCTCTTACACGAGCAATCATCCCTTGATTAAGATGCAATATGGCTGCATTTCTGATGGAACTGCAAGATAAAAATCAAGAAAATTATCTCCTTTTCCATTTACTTGATAATTTTAAAACACAAATGTTACAACACCAAAAATGCTTACCAGACTGCAGCATGGATGTATGGACATCTTATTCTCATGTCAAATATCCAGAACTAGTATTTGAGTCTCTTTTCTTTTTAGACTGGCTCTCTGGTGTCAGTAGTGAATAGGTAGGACAACCTAAGAATTGGATGAAGTTTGTTTTCTCTCAATATCTGTTCTTAGCTATCTTGCTGATCCAAGGCCCTATAGAATGGTGACAACAAAACGTCACATGCACCTGTTACCCAAGACCAAAGGATTCTGGTCCTTCCAGCATGTTGGAGGGGAGACAAGGGAGAAACTTCAACAGCAGCTCCCTCAGAAGAGCATGCTAACGAGAGATGCGAACTGCCTCAGTTCCATGAATTTTATTGTCAAGGAAACAAGCCAACCACCAGACATGCTTAATAATTTTCTTGGCTCTCTAACCTTCCAGTACGACTTCTTACGAGCTTGCTGTGTTCTGCATTAATAATCCTGTCATTGCTAACTGGTCTGTCCACACTGTCTGAATTATTGATTCAGGACAACCAGGGATGGGCAATAACTACTGTAATTTGTTACACTGCTTCCTTTGTAACTATTTTGTGGGATTCAGGCATCTCTGACTAAGTTTGCATGTATTGCCCATCTTTGCTTGGGGAAAGTCGTCTTTATTAGTGATGAACCTTTCAGCAGTATGATTCAATGGAGTGCTTGCAAAACCAATTTCTGTGGATAATTAAGAGTCAACCACATTCCAGCGGTTTTGGAATTACATGTAGGCCAGGTAAGAATAGCCGATATCCTTTGCTAAAAAGCATCAATGAATCAGATAATTGACATTGGTTACGTGGGCACCATTCAGTGAGCTTTTAATTCCAGATTGATACTGAATTCAAATTTCATCATCTAACATGGGAGGATTTGAACCCGCATTCCCAGAACATTTAGTCTCGAGTTCTGGATTAATAGTCCAGGTATATTACCGCTGTGCCACAACTTCCCCTGACAGTCATGATGAAAAGCACAAATTCAACTGTTGTATACCTTGACCCTCCACTCCTGAATTTGAATCAAAATCTGTTGAAGAACTAATTGCAAAATGTTTCAATGAGCTTTGCATTATATTGAAAGCAGTGCAATTAATTAGCTAGAAATGGTTTGTGCAGGGATATGGGGAAAGGCAAAGGATTTGCACTGAATAATAGAAGTAGTACAAGCGTCATGGGATAAATGGCCTTCCTCTCACCAAAACAATTCTATAAATATTGTGAATTTCTCAGTGTACGTATCATAGTATTCAAAATAGGACAGGGGTATACAATTTGACTCCTCAGATCTTCCTTTTGCCACTGTCACTAAAATTATGGCTGATGTAATTGTAGCCAAGACTCCACTTTTCTACTTGCCCCATCTTCCCATATGCTATCATCCTTGACTCCTTTGCAGGCCAATAATCATCCTGTAAATTGTTCACTCATTTATTCTGCTTTCAACGGGACAGAATTCCAAAGATTAACAACCAGAATGCAGAAATTGCTCCTCATTTCATAAATAGGAGACTCTGTATTGCAAAACTGTGCACTTCCTGTTTCAAGATTTGCCCCCCTCCCCCCACCCCCCAAGGAGAAACATCCTCTCAACAACCCACACTGTCAACCCTTAAAAAATCTAATGTTTCAGTAAAACTTCCTCTCAGTTTTTCTAAACCTCAATGGATATGAGCACAAACTGGTCAATCTTTACCTTGTGAGCCAATCTCTTGACCCCAGAAATCACGAACTGCCTTGAATTCAAATCTATTCCTCCTTAAATACTGGGCATGTAGTACTTCAGGTATGACCTCAACAATACCCTGTACATTTCCCAATTTTCATAATTGATTCCCCTTGCAATAAAGACCAGGTCCTCATTTGCCTTCCTAGTTATTTGTTGTGCCTACATGTTAACATTTTGTGATTCTTGAATGAGCACTCCCAGTTCATTACTACCAGAACATTCTGCTGTCCCTCCCCATTAATAATATTCTGTTTTTACCACTCATTTCACCTGAACAGAAAAGCATGTCATTCTTCCACATTATACTCCATATGTCAAATATTTGGCCACTCACTTAATCTATGTGTAGTCCTGTAGACTTTGTGTGCAGTCTTCATCACAAGTGAATGATGTGGGGATTGGTGAGAAAGTTCAGAGAATTGCATGAGATCTGCAATAAGGGGATTCCTGAGTCAAGAGCAAAAAGAGCAAGGTAGGAAAAGTAATGATTCATACCAATTTACAACTAAGTACTGAAAGGCAAAGTGAGATTTCATTTGCTTATTTGTGTGTACTAATATCCCCATTATTATGTCATTTCATTTTCTTGGTATGCAATTTCCCATTCTTCAATCCATTGAATATAAACTAGATGATAAAATTCCCAACATGAAAATTACAATGGTAACCAGCTTTCTACTTGCTCCTACAGCCTTCCAACTGGGACACCAGGTACCAATATCTCAGGGTATGCTTCATAGGCAGTGACAACATGCATTCCTTGTCCACCAGGATCTTCAGGTCCCCATTTCCCTCTGCCAGTTTCCCTCTGTCTAGCATGTCTGGAATGATAGACAGGAATCATGCAGAGTAACTGCAGACTGCTGGTCCTTGATCAGATGCACATCTGGGGTATGAAGATGTTCTGGTGCAAAGAGTCCTCAGAAATGCTGGCAGTGGCCAGTACATCTAACTGTGGTGAATGGGAGAATACGGTGACTGAGGTGCCGAAGGGGCCTTCTGTGTAGTAAATGGGGCAAGTTTGCAAAGATAGATTAAGAAAATTCACTCATGCCCAGGTAGAGAAACCCTCCCTGAAACTCGCCAAAAATGACACTTAGCCAAAATCTGTTACGTTTCATCCCTGTGTCATCCTTAAAAATTTCCTTTCCTAATTACCTTTGAATTGCCAGTACATTTGACTACAATCCACTTGGTTCATTGATCAAGCTCATTAACATAGTTTAGAAGTGGGCGAGGCCTTTGTGGCACTCCTCCAGATAAATTACACCAACCTGAAAATGACCCATTTACTCTGACTCTTTGTTTCCCTTCAGTTAGCCAATCCTTGATTCATTCTGATATATTATCACCAATGCCATAAGCTCTTAATCTATTTAAAAATATTGAAATTAACTTGTTAAGATGCAGCTCAAGGCAGGTGTGACTTGAACTCAGATCATCTGATCCAGAGCTAGGTACATTACCACTTTGCCACAGGAGTCCAAAGTTTATTTGTTTTTAAAATCAACCTGTTCAAACAAACTACAGTACATGGCAGGAGGAACTTAAACCCAGAAACAGGGGCACTATCATTATGCTATGGTCTCAATTTATGGAGTATCCTTTTATGTAGAACCTTGTTGAATATTCTTTGGAAATAAACTACACGGCATTTGCTGGTGCCCTTTCATACAGTTTACTTATTGCATACTCAAATAAGTCTAAAATTATCAGGTGTGATGTTCCTTTATGCAACCTGGCTGACGTGGCATGGTTTTATTATGATATCCAAAGTGTGCGTGCCAATCATTCCATTTTAGCAAATTATATTTATTTAGACAATGAAATTAATGATATTATGCTTGAAAATATTTTTATTAATTGAATTTTTTTCCAATAATGCTGAGTAAATTCTAGCTGTTGAATAAATGCTGAGTATCTGATTAATTTGGCTGCTCTATTGAAAATGCCCCTTTAAATTGTGTAGAAGTCATATATTTGTCCTTCTATTTCACTCAGCCATAAATTTGTTAAATTAACTTGCCACAGAAAAAAAAACGAAGAAAACGTGCTGCTGGTTTTCAATAATGCAAAGTCCTTGGTCAAATGGAAGAAACATCTGAGATCTGTACTCTTTCATTGCATTGTAAAGACTCAAAATCATATGTTTTCTTAAGGATGCTATTATATTTACTGGCACTTTCCATCATTTCCTGTTTTTTTCATTCTCAATCAAAATGCTAAAGAGCTCTTCTGGAAGGTAGGAAAAGTAATGATTCATACCAGCATTTGTATCTCATGTATTCACAAGCAGCTGTAAAATAGTTACTGGTAGACAGGTGTCAAGCAATCAGGATTATAAGTGCTTTAAAACCCTTTCTAAAAGAATGAAGCTCCACATCATACAAACATTTTAATGGAAGTGTGTGGCAAAGCATTTAGCTCTTCTAATGTAGGTGAGCAATCTCACTAAACACGGAAACTGAAAGTTAATGGCCATGAGTGATGTTTGCCACTATTCAGACACTACTGTCAAGCCAAAAAGACTTCAAACAATCATACAATTGTGTAATGTGTTATAGAAATTTCAATGCTATTGTGAGACCAGGTGTTTAGGCTATACTCTCCAAAGGATGAATGATTAAAACCAAACAGCAAATTTGTTTGGCTGTTCACAACAAGTAATGTGCTGACTGTATCTAACCAGTCTGCATTTGCAAAGCTCGCAACACATGTTCAACGTTAAATGTGATTCAATAATTAAACATAGACAATATTGAGTGGTTGAAGAATTACCAATTCAGAATTGTCCATCAGGCTTTCAGCATGGGCCACTTGTATACACTGGACGATGCATTTTAATACATATATATTTTGCAGACAGAAATAAACATCCCTGTTTCAGCTCAACAAAATAGTGACAGCTATTCCCTGGTTCATTTCTCAGGGTAATGACTTTACCACTGAAAGTCAACTAACTTAGATTAAAATTTAAACAAGCTCAAGTTGGCTTATTATCAATCATCATGAACTGAAGTGTTCCCCATGTCAACACATCTATTAATCAGAGTCTGCTTGCCAATTGAAGATGGCGTTGCATGATTATTTTAATAGAAATGGTGCTGGGATATGAAGAAAAGACAAGACATTGGCATGGGGAATAGAACCAGAACAGCCACAATGGAAATGTGAATTAGAATTGCATTTAGAACAACTTAAAGAGTTAAATACATGAGATACAAATGCTGGTATGAATCATTACTTTTCCTACCTTCCAGAAGAGCTCTTTAGCATTTTGATTGAGAATGAAAAAAACAGGAAATGATGGAAAGTGCCAGTAAATATAATAGCATCCTTAAGAAAACATATGATTTTGAGTCTTTACAATGCAATGAAAGAAGGGAAAAATTAGAGAATCAGAGAAAGTTTGCTAAAAATGTAAAAACAGATAGGAAAAGTTTCTTCAGATATTTAAAAAGAACAAATTTCTGATGTAAGTGTTGACCCTGTTGAAAATGAGTCTGGTGAAGTACTAATGGAGGATATAGCAATGGCAGATTAATTGAATAGATATTTTACATTGCTTTTTACCAGACAGGATTTAAGGAATGTAAATAGCAGTAAATCAGTATTTGAAAAGGAGAATGTCAAAAAAATTACAAGTAACAGGAAAGTCGTACTGAGTAATGTGTTGGAGTTACAAGTTGATGAGTTCCCATGTCCTGATGAATTTCATTTCTGGATTCTTAAAAACATATCGAGTGAGATAGTTGATGCATTGGTTTTATTTTTCCAAACTCATCCGATTCATGGAATATTCCTTTAGATTGGAATATAAGTAATGCAACTCCTTTGTTTAAAAGAAAGGAGGGAGACAGAAAGAAGGAAACTACAGGTCCTTAACATCTGTCATCAGGAAAATGTTAGAAGCTATTGGAAAGGACATTTTACTTGGGCACTTAGATATGTTCAAGGTAACACGATTTTTTGAAAGGAAAATCTTTTGAAACCACTTTATTATAGTTTTTTGAAGAATTAACTTTTGCCATAGGTAATGAGTGGATGTATTGTGCTTAGAATTCCAGGAAGTATTTGATAATATGTCATATCAAAGGTTCTCACCATGAGTAAATAAAAGCTCATGGTGTTGGAGGTAACATACTGGAATGGCTGGCTATCAGGAAGCAGAGATAGGAATAAAAGGGTCTTTCTCAGGCTGGTCGAATGTGTTGTATGCCACAAGAGGCAATTCTGGGATATGAACTCTTTATAATTTATGTAAATTATTTGGATGAATGATCAAAGGAGTGGTAGCTAAATTTGCTGATGACCAAAAAAAGATAATTTAGAAAAGGGAGTTGTGAAGTGAACATAAGGAGCCTGCAAAGTGTTTTAGCTAGGTTAAGTGGGTGACAAAGATATTGAAAATAGCATACAATATGAAAAGTGTGAAAATATCCATTTTGGCAGAGAGAAGAAAAAAGAAGCAGTTTTTTTAAATAAAAGATGAGATGTTGCAGAGCTCTGAGATGTTGCAGAACTCTGAGATGCAGAGCTCTGAATGTCCAAGTGCATGAATCACAAAAGGTTAGTATGGAGGTACAGCAAGGAATCAGGAAAACTAATAGAATATTATGGTTGCAAAGTAAACTGAATGCATGAGCAGGAATGTTATGCATCAGTTATACAGGGCATTGGTGAGATTGTATCTGGAGTACTATGCACAGCACTGGGCACTATATTTGTAGATGTTATGTGTTGAAAGCAGTTCAGAGGAAGTTTATTTGATTAATACCTGGAATGAGCAGATTACTTTATGAAGAAAGACTAGACAGGCTGGGTCTGCATCCTTTGGAGTTTGCAAGAGTCAAAGAAACATAATTAAAACATAAGATCTTGAGGGGACTTGACCTGGTGATGTTGAAAGCATGTTCCCTCTTATGGAAGAATCTAAAATTGTAGTTTAAAACTAGCGGGGAGCATGCATTTGAAACAGAGAGAAGGAAACTTCATTTTCTGTCAGTGTTGTCAGCTTTGAAATTTCCTTTTTCAAATGGCAGTGGATACTAAACCTGTAAATATTTTAGAAGGCAGAGGTAGATTGATTCTTGAATACCAAGTGGATTATTGGGGATATGCAGGAATGTAGAGCTGAGGTTTAAATTGGATCAGTCATGATCTAATTAAATGGCATATCAGGCTTGAAAGGCTGATTAGAATACTCTTGATCCTATTCATGTGTGTTCTTGTGAGACCAGTTGTCATTGTCTTTCATTGCTCTGATGGTTCAAGAGGTACAGTAGTAGTGTCCCGACTTCAGAGCTGGAAGGCCTATGCTTGAGTCTCTCTTGTCCCAGAGTTTTGTCGTAACATGGCTGAACAGATTGATTAAAAAATGTCATTCACTGCCCTGACTAACATCTACTACAAACCGATCGACTCCCACAGCTACCTGGACTACACCTCCTCCCACCCTGCCCCCTGTAAAAACGCCATCCCATTCTCCAAATTCCTTCGTCTCTGCCGCATCTGCTCCCAGGAGGACCAGTTCCAAAAACGCACAACCCAGATGGCCTCCTTCTTCAAGGACCGCAATTTCCCCCCCGACGTGGTCGACAATGCCCTCCACCGCATCTCTTCCACTTCCCGCTCCTCCGCCCTTGAACCCCGCCCCTCCAACCGCCACCAGGACAGAACCCCACTGGCCCTCACCTACCACCCCACCAACCTCCATGTACAGCGCATCATCCGCCGTCACTTCCGCCACCTCCAAACAGACCCAGCACCAAGGATATATTTCCCTCCCCTCCCCTATCAGCTTTCCGTAGAGACCACTCCCTCCGCCACTCCCTTGTCAGATCCACACCCCCCACCGACCCAACCACCACTCCCGGCACCTTCCCTTGCAACCGCAGGAGGTGCAACACTTGCGCCCACACCTCCCCCCTCACTCCTCTCCAAGGCCCAAAAGGAAACTCCCATATCCGCCACAGATTCACCTGCACCTCCACCCACATCATCTACTGCATCCGCTGCAGCCGGTGTGGCCTCCTCTATATTGGGGAGACAGGCCGCCTACTTGCGGAGCGATTCAGGAAGCACCTCTGGGCCACCCGGACGAACCAACCCAACCACCCTGCAGCATCCGCTGCACCCGATGTGGCCTCCTATACATTGGGGAGACAGGCCGCCTATTTGCGGAGTGTCGGGCACCTTGACCTCTTTCCACCGATCACATTTCTGACACCCCTCCCCCAAGTCCCTCCTCCCTACCTTTTATCTTAGCCTGCTGGACAAACTTTCCTCATTCCTGAAGAAGGGCTTATGCCCAAAACATCGATTCTCCTGTTCCCTGGATGCTGCCTGACCTGCTGCGCTTTTCCAGCAACACATTTTCAGCTCTGATCTCCAGCATCTACAGACCTCACTTTGTCCTTAATTAACTTAAATCCTGGCAGTGCATTGCCTGGTCATGTAACTGCCTTGGAGGCCAAAAATATTATGTTCTTCATCATGGAAGACCTTTTGTATCATGATGAGACAGGCAGAGTGAAGATATTCCCACTTGTGAGAGAACCTAAAACTAGGGGACCATTACAATAAGAGAGTCATGGATAAATTTAACAGACAACTAAGTAAGGAATCAAGAGTGTGTTTAGAATGTGGAACACGCTGCTACAAGGAGCTTGTGAAAGCAAGTGGCACAGCTGCTTCTAAGGGAAAAAGAGAAATGAGCAGAGGTATGTCAAGATGAGCATAAACACCAGAACGGACCAGTTGGGTTTAATAGACTGTTTTCATGCAGTAAGTTCAATGAGATGTATTTGGTTTGATGTTCTGCTCACTGGAAGGATTTAATTTCATTATTGCCATTCTTTTTGTCGTGACACATTCGGCATGCTGCTAAAGCAGGCTAGCACACCAATTTGATTTCCTTGAATGCTCATACACCAACATTTCTGCAAGCAATCACATTTAATCATGTGGTTGACTAGCACGTGTGATAAAGTCTCCTGACAGGACAAATGCATTCGTGCATGATTACTGAGGTATGTGGAGCAGGTGAAAGCAGGAATAGCTTCAATTGTAGATGAATGATAGCAACCAGCTGGCACAAGCATTCAAAATGTGAACAAACAAGAGCTGTGAAGTAGCTACTTTGAAACAGTTCCTAAAAACAAAAATCAAAATAGTAAAACCCATTTAAAAGTCCTTAGTTTTATTATTGTCTAACTTTTTAAAATGCTAAAAAAAATCACACAACACCAGGTTAGAGTTCAACAGGTTTATTTGGAGACACTAGCTTTCTTTATCAGCTGATAAAGAAGCAGTGCTTCGAAAGCTAGTGCCTCCAAATAAACCTGTTGGGCTATAGCCTGGTGTTGTGTGATTTTTAACTTTGTACACCTCAGTCCAACACCAGCTCCTCCAAAGCATTTTTTAAAAGTTGTACTTTTTATGCAACTATATCCATTTCTGCATGATTGATTTTCAATTTTCAATATTCATACTGATTCTTTACTTTCTCACTTAAATTTATTTTCCTATAATTCCTCCATTTTTATCTTCCAATGTCATTGTAATTTGTAGAATGCTGGCTGTCATGTGGTACCTCAGATGTTGTTGTTCACATGTAAACCCAAGTGTCAAACATTTTTGAACAATGAGGGAATTTGCAGCAATGCTCAAATTGACATTTTCCTATCCTTTTTTGTCTCCTTTGTTCTCATTGGGGTTAAGATTCTTGACTGCTCTTGAATCCGCAAGTTGGTGGTGTTTCATTTGATGAAACTGGAGAGAATGAAACAAGGTTAGCATGCAGTTGTAAAACTTCTTTCCCACTTTCCTACAGGACACTTTTTTTCCCCTCTCTAACACACCAAACCCTCTTGGCATCAATCCTGTGAGAATTAAGATCATGATGATCACATTGATTCCCATAAGGACATAAGGCCACCATGAAATTGACAGATAAACACAGAGGAGAGGAGATGCATCCTTTTACTGTGGTGACATATCCAGAAAGCTCATTATGTTGTTGACTGAGCTGCAAGACTATGTTACCTGTCAGCATCTGTGGAGAGAAGCAGAGTTAATGGTTTAGCTCCAGTGACTGAAGAAGCATCATTTGGCCCAAAACATGAATTCTGCTTTCTCTGCACAGAAGCTGCCAGACCTGTTGAGTTTCTCCAGCATTTTTTGTTTTTGTTTCTGACTTCCAGCATCCACAGTTCTTTCTTTTAAATGATAATAGCTGTATTTGATTGATGTTTTATAGGACTTTAAGGGCTGCAATAGTTTTCAAAGGAAATTTTTGAAAGAGTGTTTTGGTTTTAGCATATGGATTTTAATAATTACTACTTACTGTGTGGTTTATTGATTGTGTACGTAGTGATTACTCGATGAGGGGGAATGGTGGGGAATCATGGAGTAGGCATAGATAGACTATTTGCATATATCTTTCTAAAATTGTTTGAATCCCAAGTATGATCCAAGGACTGTGAATTATGAATCCTGAAGAAGCGAGCTTTATCCCTCAGAAACTTGCAGGTATGAGATGGCCACAATGCACTGGAACCCATCAGGCTGGGCATGTACTGTCTGGCTTCACCATTTTAATCCTTATCCTACAATTTCTGATGATGAATTAGGAACAGAAATTCCAAATTTGTGTCCCAGTCTTCATTTTTAAAGGCCTCCAGAATTGAGACAATTCTGCAAAATTTGTTCCAATATGTAACTTAAAGACAGGTAAAAGCATTTCTTCACAAAAGCAGGGTGATTTTGGCTTTGCTTTTGTCTATTAGGAATTATGTTGCTCTATCTGCCACCATCCTAACTCCGCACTCGACATAATCACTGCCTTCGCTTCAAGCAGAAACATACTGAGCAGGAAGTCAAACCAAGTGATACTCATTTGGGTGACTAGTTGTAATTGACAGCAGCTACATGTCAACTATATCCATTTAATAATTTATTAAACTTCAAAGAAAGCTTCAAGAAAATAATAGGCAGTTAATAGAATTGGTAGAAGTGATCCCTGGAAATATAGAGAACTCACTATATTATATAGGTGAAAGTGAGGAATGCAGATGTTGGAGATGAGAGTCAAGATTTAGAGTGGTGCTGGAAAACATCTGAGGAGCAGAAGCAGTTTCCTCCTGACTGAAATGTCGATTTTCCTGCTCCTCAGATGCTGCCTGACCTGCTGTGCATTTCCAGCACCACTCTAATCTTGACTCAAAGAAATGTATGTTTGTTTTAATATTGGTACAGTTGTACACTTTGAGTCAAAAGGCACAGTCATAAGTTTCAATCTAGGACAAAGATAGCACAAAGATGGATCATTAATGGGCAGCTTGCATAAGGGTTGGAATCTGATTTCAATCCCATCTTTTACAATTCATTAGTTTCCAGTATTGAAAGCAGGAAAGTAATTTTTCTACTGCCTGTCATGTCAAGGGATTTTGTTTGAAATGCACACAGGCCACCTTCGGCCATCCAAACCCTCATAGGAGTGGAGCTAAAGAGACACGAGTCTTGCTGGGAACCCAGCAAAAACTTTAAACTTTTAGCCTAGCATTCAGATAGTATGACTGTGGGCTGTCCTTCTTTATAAGGTTAGGTCAGGGAGTCAGGTGATATCAGTAGCATTCTGCACTGTTAAGTGCCAGCAGTCAGCCAGGATAATGGAACTCTGCAATTTGGGATGGGCCTCATGATTTTATACTTGGGTATACAGGCATTCCAGCTTATAATAATGGAGCAGGCTTCAATGAATTTTTCATCTGTCATATTTGTTAATGTATGCATATTTAATAAGACAAATAGTCTGTAAATTTTCTGCCTCAGCTGGTTAGTATAAGGAGGGAGAAATTTCTAGCTGATGTCATTTGCACTATCTTTACAGAAGTTATATGACAATGTTATGCATTGTTGTGAATCATTTGTCAATGGCTTATCATTCACATTTGAATGTACTCTTGTAACACTTTATCTTTGCACAGTATAACCATTATCGTGCAAACCAAGGTTTGAAAAGTTTGTATTTGGAGAACCATGTTGGGTGGAATTGGGAAAATAAAGTATTTCAAAAGAATGTAGAGGGTTAGTGAGATCTGAAAGTTGGCAATCTGTATGCATTTATTTCCATTCCTATTTATACTCACATTCAATGAGGACTGTTGCTCAGTCCATGTTCTACTAAGTGAGCATATCTGTGGTTTTTCCATGCTTACATTGGCTATTTTGTTCAGCACATGCTTCTGAGTCCAGCAGTTTGTATTTGACAATGCTGTGTGACAATTTTAATGTTTTCTGCTGCTAATGGCTGAAAGTCTCACCTTGCCAAATGCTGGGAAATGGATCAGAAGCTTTCAAATTTCAATTTAATGACTTCATATTGTTGTTAGAAATGTGATATTTTCTGAACATGATAAGTCCATATTTAGTTTTCTCTCAGATGCGTTATTGATGCCTTTAAATGCAAGATGACGAGCACTGACAATCTATTTTAACAAAGGGGAAATACATTCATAAGCAAAGGGCTGCACACAATTCTGTCTAAAAAGAATAGCCAAATTATTAATAAGGATTAAGCTGTTGTTGTAGAATTGGTTATTGAATGAAATTCCTATGTCATCCATTTTGGAAACACACATAAATAATGTATTTTGACTGAAAGTTTTTTGTTAATGAACAGCTCTCATTTTCCCCTACTTTCATTCAAACTGGATGTCTAATAATAGGGCATGTGGGTGAAAGCACATGGGGTGGACAGAAGTAGAAAGCAGATAAGCGGATTTTGTTTTGGAGAATGAATTTGTGCAATTATTTTCCTTTTTTAAATATATAAACCAGTATATATGACTAGTTTCAGTTTAAGACTAATTTTCAGCCTAATGAGCTGATGAATTTTACATTATACTATTTGAACCTGAAGTCTTAGGCCCTCTGATCAGGAAATACCTAGCTCTGTAACTATCTTCCTGAACCGAGGAAAGTACTTGTATCACTGGAGGAGAAAGTGAGGTCTGCAGATGCTGGAGATCAGAGCTGGAAATGTGTTGCTGGAAAAGCGCAGCAGGTCAGGCAGCATCCAGGGAACAGGAGAATCGACGTTTCGGGCATAAGCCCTTCTTCAGGAATGGGGAAAGTTTGTCCAGCAGGCTAAGATAAAAGGTAGGGAGGAAGGACTTGGGGGAGGGGCGTCGGAAATGTGATAGGTGGAAAGAGGTCAAGGTGAGGGTGAAAGGTCAGACTGGGGTGGGGGCGGAGAGGGCGGGAAGAAGATTGCA
>NC_057713.1:22284650-22306925 GCF_004010195.1 Chiloscyllium plagiosum
GGGAGGGGAATATATCCTTGGTGGTGGGGTCCGTTTGGAGGTAGCGGAAATGACGGCGGATGATGCGCTGTACATGGAGATTGGTGGGGTGGTAGGTGAGGACCAGTGGGGTTCTGTCCTGGTGGCGGTTGGAGGATCACTGGAGCCAAACAGTAATATTAGTGAAAAATCTCAAGATGTTAGATGAGCATGGAAACATGCGTGGTTTACTTTTTCACTCCCAAACTTATGAAAATAACAGGCAAGTAAGCACAACTGATTTATCGGCTGTCCTCAACCTATGATCCCTGTAGTGGTTTAAGCCTGCCTTTCTTCTTCTCATAACCCCAAATTAAATGGTAATAATGAAATTGGGGAAATTTAAACACAATAAATCTGGAATTAAATAAACTATACAGCTTGTCTTAAAGCCCACTTGGTTTGCTAAATGCTTTTTTAGGTAAGGAACCATATTGTCCTGACTCAGTCTGACCTATATGTGCCTCCAGATCACAGCAATGTGATTGACTCCTAACTTTCTCTCTAAGATACCGTAGCAAGTGACTGAGCCATACTAAAGGAGGTATTACTCATGAGCAGTAAGAAATGGTCAATAAGTCTTGCCTTTGCCAGTAATGCCCACATTCTATGAATGAATAAGAAATATCTTGTCCAATTGCAGCTGGTCAGACTACTATCTTAGACCCTTATACAGTGATGTACACTGTGCAGCATATCTGGCCTTAACAAATACCCACTACTCAGATAATTTTTTCACCAATTCCAACTGCAAATGTGAAAGACAAATAATATTTACACAACTCAATCACTCAGGGCAGGCGACAAAGGCAATAAGTGTTGTGCATTATACAGTCAACTAGCAATGATCACAATCTTTTCGTAACTTAGAAAAGATGTGTTTAGAATGAGAAATCTATCTCTAAAAATAATAGCGTTTTATGGTGTTTGCGTGTGTGTATGCGTCTCTGTGTGTGTGTGTTTCTTGCTACTTTTATTTTGAGAAGTATAGATTGAAATTTGAACAACGATCTTTCTGGATGACAAAAATCTAAGCAAGCAACACAACATAATTGAATCTTTCAGCCTGAACTGATATGTGTAGTGAATTATATGGTGTTTTCTGGTGTGGATTGAAATTCAATCTAATGGAGACTGTTGAAAATTATTTTGCTTTGAATACCTAGAAGTTTATTAATTAGGAAATGTTTGAGCATGCTTGATACTTGGAACAGCTGGCCATGTAAAGAACCTGCTGTGAAGACTTGACATCAGTTTCTGGGTAAAGTACACACTGCAGGGAGCCACACTGCATGCTGTAGGCTTAATACATGCTCTTTCTTTTCTATTTTTAATCTAATTCTTTTAATTAGCAGTGAGATTAAGAAGTTTGTCACACACAGCAGAGTGAGGAGACATTTATAAGTAGATAATTTATGCTAGGTTTAAATTCGGATGTCAGAGTTGCAAAAATCAAATAAAATCATTGGGAGTCAGACTTCCACTGAATAGTGTATGCATTAACATTATGAAAAAAGGTGGAATAAGAAGGAAAACTAGCATTTGTACAGTTTCTAGGCTTTCTGAACTGCTTTACAACGACTAAAGTCCTTTTACAGTCAACAGTTTGCACACAGCAATGAGGTCGAGCAACAGGAATAAGACTATTGGATGGATTGTCACCAGGGTGCTGGGAGGTTTGTGTTAGGAATTTCTCTACTTGTCAGACAATCTTCTTTGAGCCCCTGCCTGTCACATTTTTGTTCTGAGAAGGCAGAGGTATTTTGGAGCTTGGCCTGCTACTCTGAAGGCAATTTGGAGGAAGCCGTGAGGGCAAGTGAGTTTAAAGACAGGCTGGCCTATCTCAGTTCCCAGGGACTTTATCCTAGTTGTTAAACAGCTGCTGCATCCTCCACCCATCACCTCTTACATCTCACTCCATGTCCCCATTACATCTCCATGTCCATTCCTTCGTCACCATTACATCCCCCATCCCATTTGTTCAGTTGAACCAAAGAACCATATGATAGCAGTGGAATTTTACTTAAGTTCACAAATTTTGATTTGAAAAGGATTTCAGTTCCTATTGCCCTTGAAAAGTGACAATATAACTTCTATCAATATATGATCAATAACTGAAACTTTATCGACTTTGCACCTCTTAATCCTGCCCAAATAAATGGACAGACATTGAAAGAATGAATTCAAAGAAGTAATAACTTAGTGTAACCTCAAAAAAGGTTGTCTGTCAGGGAAGCACAGACAGCCCCATGCTGAGTTAATCCATTCGTGAGCCTTGTAGCTCAGAATGAGGCGACTTCTGAACAGTCTTATCAAAAACAGAAATCCAGACATTTGTTTATCAAGTTGGATTTCATGATAATTGTTGCAGGGAGGTGTTTGAGATCCTATCCCTGCAATAGAGTTGGCCAGGTGGGGCTGCAGAGCATAAGCACGTGACAAACAGCCTAACTTTTTGCTGGTGCCAATATGAGGGCTAGGAATCCCAGGATTGGAGTCCACCTGTTAAAGATCTCCAGAGTTAGCCTGAAATGCTGAAGATCCAAACCCTTGTCCAGGTAATTTCTTTTCATGATGTTTGTGGAGATGTAAATATCAGTGCGTTACACTGATCTTTAGTGGACTTGGCTGGGCTGATGTTGAAAGGGTGTTTCCTTTGTGGAAGAATCTAAAACTAGAGATTAAAGTTTAAAAATAAGGGAGTGCCCATGTGAGACAGAGATGCATTAACAATTTTTTTTTCTCTCACATGTTTGTGATCCTTTGGAATTCCCTTCTTCAAAAGGCCATAATTGCAGAGTTTATAAATATTTTTATGGCAGAGGTAGATAGACCTTTAATTACTGGGGAATGAAAGATGACCGGGGATATGTAGGAATGTAAAGTTGAGGTTAAAATTAGATCAGTTGTGATCTTATTGAATGGCAGAGCAGACTTGAAGAGCTGAGTGTCCTACATTTATTCCTTGTTCGCATGTACATTTTGAAGTAAAAATAATCAGAAGTCCAGTGAAATGACTGTAACAAACATTATTATGACATCTCCACACATAGCAACTCAATTCGAAATTTCTGTTGGGCATTACGGGATATTATCTCCAATTTCTCCTCATTGCATATGGCCCATTTCTTGCCATGCAAACACTCATCATAAAAAGGCCCATTCTTTATGTCAAGCCAGTTTGTCCTGTATATGACATAGCTTAATTATTGCATGTTCATGAAACATGATTTTTCTTGTCCATTCATAGAATGAAGTAATCACTGGCTAAACCAATGCATATCCCCAATTGCCCAGGGGGCAGTTTAGAGTCCACTGTATTGCTGTGTGTCTGGAGTCACATGTTGGACAGTGTAGACAAGAATGGCAGTTTCCTTTCCAAAAGGACATTCATGAGCCTTGTAGCTCAGAATGAGGCGACTTCTGAACAGAAATCCAGACATTTGTTTATCAAGTTGGATTTCATGATAATTGTTGCAGATGTGGGCCAGATGTTTTCTTATCCCCCAACAACTAGCAATGGATTCATGGTCATTTTGAGTCACTTAATTCAAGTTTTTTAATGAATTTTCTACCACCTGCCCTAACAGGGTTTGAACCCAGGTCTCTGGATTATCAGTCCAGTGATAATACCACTGGGCCACACCTCCCCTAATGAGAGCAACGCTGCTATGAACATTCATTGAACCAATCCTTTTAAGGGCGTGGGCCTCATTGTCAAGGCCAGTGTTTAATGTCCAACCTTAATTTTCTTGAGGAGAGTTACATGCGAGGCCAGTAGTTAAGCATCAACCACATCGCTGTGAATCTGAAGTCATATGCAAGCCAGACAAGGAAGGTATGCTCCTTTCATAAATGCTACGAGGGAACCAGATTTTGTTTTGTACAGGAATTGATGATAATTTCACAGTTCGGTTGCAATCTTTTAATTCCAAAACTAAAATTGAACTTAAACTCCATTTACAATTGGAGTGGGATTTGAACCTGTATCCCCAGAGTATGAGCTTTTGCTCATTAGCTTTGGGTCCATTAACCTGAGCCTCTAGGCTACTTGTTATGTAAGAGCTTCAAGGCCTTGGAGCAATCTTGTTATGATGTCATGGAGCTGCGCAAAGCTGTGTATAAATAGCATAGTGCAGCTGGAGCTAGAACTAGAATGACAGGCTATAATATCTAATGGACTTGAACACAAAGAAGATAGATTAGTTATAACCTAATGCAGCTATAAGATCAGAGGCTGATATATCCAAGATTACCACGTATAGCAATAAAGAGTATTAATGTATAATAAATAATGCTATGTTGAAGTCTTAGCCTGAAGAATTCTTGACTTTGTCCTCTCCTTGTCCAGTCTGTAAAGAAGCCAAAAGCTCACAGTGTGATATAAAACCGCATTATAAAAAAGCTACCAGTCCAGTGACAATATCACTACACCATCATCTCCCCATAGAAGGCATTGAACTGTCCCAGTGCTTGTGTCATGTAGGAAATGTTACTAACTTTAACCCCATTTACTGTTCCTTTCTCATTAATAATTTTGTTGTATTCATTTGGCTCCTTCTCAAGTGTTCTGGTTGACTTGTCTTATGATAATTCATTCCATATTCTAATAACCTCAAATGTGAAAATGTCTTTAAAGGTACTGGGTCCAAAAGGATAAAAATAAGTCAGTGCTGCCCTTTGCTCCAATCTTATATTCTTTCCCAACAGTAAGATCAGAGCAGAAAAGAGAACTATCTTACCTTATCAGACATTTCACAGATTCTAATTAAAAGATAAAATTAACAATAGAAGAACATTGTGATTTTTAATAGAGGTTCTTAATAATTATATTTGAATTACTGCTGTGTTGTGTTTTATGGACCATGATGTGAAGATCTAATAATTTTAGGATTGAGAAGCCAAGGTAAAATCATTAGCCCTTTTTCGTCATGCGTCTTAAAAAGCTCAAATCTGATGTAGGAATGTAGCAGGTTTAAAATCAAAAGGGAATTTTAGGGTTTGCTATGCTTCAAATTAGTGTTGGCAATTGTTATCATATGAATATGTAATGTGATTGAAGGGAATTCTCCACGTTGTTATTAACAGGCATTATTCTCTATCACAATCAAGCTAATCCTCTCTAATTCTCTGTGTATCCACTATCAGGATGTCCTAGGATTTCCTGTATTGGTATGATCTTGAATGACTGACCATGTGCATGGTGAAGTGCTGGCAGCCTATAGCTGTCCTGAATGTCCATAATTTTATTTGCTCCTCATATATCGGAGAGGGGGTAATTGAAACCTAACTTTGCTGATGGAGGACACATGGTCCTGCTGGATTGGCGGGTGCATGTGGTTGCTGCCCATGGAATTTGCCCTGAGGTGTTGGTGATTGATGGAGGTCTGGAAAAGCAAGTGGTGAGCTGGAGTTACCAGATAACTGCTTTGACTTTCAGGTCAGGAACTGCTATGGTCGAATTTACAACTGTCAGGTGGGAAAAGTGCAAATTACATGTCAGTGAGGTGAGATGACTTGATAATGTCTGCTAATGCATGCAAATAGAGCTTGCATGCTGACTTAAGAATCTCATCCAACACTCACTGGGAAACTGTGACTTTATGATCTCAATGCTGGGAAGATGCTTATGCTAATCTCAAGCAACTTCCCCAACTTTGTCATCAATGTTCATGACACGCATGGGATCATACAATCCCTACAATGTGTAAATAGGCCCTTCAGCCTAGTAAGTCCACACCAACCCTCCAAAGAGTATCCCACCCAGACCCATTATCCTACACTTACCCCTGACTAATGCATCTAACCTACACATCCCTGAACATGATGGGCACTTTAGCATGGCCAATTTACCTAACCTGCACATTTTTTTGGATAGTGAGAGGAAACCGGTACCCCCAGCGGAAGTCCACGCAGGCGCAGGGAGAATGTGCTCTGCCATACAGACAGTCACCGGAGGCTGTAATTGAACCTGGGTCCCTCGCACTGTGGGACAGCAGTGCTAACCACTGAGTCACCATGCCACCCAATGCCTGGAAAGATTCTATCCTGTCCTGTTGTAATATTGTTATGATCCCAGCTGACAGTAACGATGTTCAAGTCAAATCTTGGAGTGAAAGATGACTTGATAGATTATAAAAGTTTCCTTCATTTTTATCAGGGAGGCTAGACACTGAAAATTTCACAAGAGGATGCCAATGTACTTTTAACAAAAGAACATAAATATTTATTAAACAAAAGGCAAAAATACATGAATCATACTACATGAGACAAACACTTCATAAACAATTTTATTACAGGTATGAGAAAGTAATTTCCTTTTCTTTTATCCCTGCACTATCCTTACAGAGAATTCAAACTCAGGGAACAGTCCCCTCTATTTCACTGATGAGGTTACTCACTCTGCTGGCATGGCAGTAATCTGTTTCCTTTCAGCAAGTTTCAGTGCATTCACTGAATGTTATTTTATTTTCTTAATGTCGATCTCTGAAACCCTTGCAGCAAATCGCTAACTCAGTTCACTTTGTTTTAACATGAGTTCCTTAACCTTGTATCTTAAGCAATCAGATGGGATGACCTCCTCTTTGAAAACCCTATTGTCTTTTTTTACTGAAACTTTCTCCTCACTGACTTCTAAGCATCTCAGGACTTCTCCCCAACCCTGACTGCTTGGAAACTGCTGATAATAGCATGCTACTGAATCAAAGACTTGTTACAGTGTAAAAGGAAGTCATTCAGTTCATGGTGTTTTTTTGTTTATCTGTTCCTGGGATGTTATTGCCTATGGATAGACCAGCATTTCCTGTCCTTCCCGAATTACACAGAGCATAGTTAAGAATCAATCACCTTGCTGTGGATCTGCAGTTACACTTAGGCCAGAACAAGTAAAGATGACCAATTTTCTCCCTAAAGGATATTAGTGAATCAAATTATTTTTTTAAAAAAATGACAATTAATATTCATTACATGATCACCATTAGACAAGCTTTATTAATCCCAGATTTTTATTGAATTTGAAATTCACCAGCTGCATCGTAGGATTTGAATCTGCCCTCCCCTCAGAATGTTAGCCTGGGACTTTGGATTATGAGTCCAATGATAATATCACTATGCCTCCCCACTTATGCATTGGCTCTCTGAGCAATTTAATTTAGTGCCAATCTCCTAAATGTTTTCCTGTAACTCTGAAAATTGGTTTTATTTAAGTAATCATTCAATAATCATTTGAATACCTCACTTCCAAACAGTGTATTCCCTTCACTGTATGAATGCAGAAGGATCCACCTTTGAACCCAAGTTCTCAATATAACTCAAATATTCATAGTAATATGGTGACTAAAATTATATACAGTGTCTAGTTATATCTTGACCAAGGACTGATACAAGTTTAACATAATAACTCATTTTATTATTCCATCCTCAAGTAATATATCTAAGCAGTTGCTTGATTCCTTTTATGGTCTTATTAACATGAATCACTTTTGATTTGTACACCCTTTGCTGATGTCATTTTATTTATTAAAATGTATAATTTAAAGCATATTTTTGAGAATTGCAATACAATTTTAGCATGAAAATGAGAAAATGTGCCTTATTTTAATTTACCTTCAGGCAGCAGTGAATAAGAGGTACCAAAAAGAAAAATTGCAAATGCCTGAAATAAAATAAGAAATTCAAGAATCTTACAACCACTTAACCAGCAGTTGCAAGGGAAAGTGAAGTTAATGGACTGGACACGTAAGTGAGTAGAAAGCAAGGAATAAAATGCATTGAAGGTTGTGTGTAGTGAAGCTTGCCGCTTTGAATCCTACTCCTACTATGACCTCTCTGTCCTTCACCTTCTACATTGTTCCAATGAAGCTCGACAAGCTGTAGAGAGACGCAATGGACTTGATTAAGATCAATGTGTTGAATGGGTTAGGATCTGACGGACATTTCAAGTGACAGTGTGAAGAAATAAAATATGTTTAATGTGGAATATTTAATGAGCTAAAACTCTTCTTCTGTCCTGCCACTGTAAGGATTCTATGTAATAATATACAATGGGAGTGGAAAATAAAAAACTCTAGCTTGGTAGGCATGCACTATTGTGTTTAAAATCTGAGTATAGAGTGTTGTCTGGACTGAAGGAGGAGAAGAATACATTCCATCTGGACTTAAAGTCATTGAGTCATAGAGATGTACAGCATGGAAACAGACCCTTCGGTCCAATCTGTCCATGCCGACCAGATATCACAACCCAATCGAGTCCAACCTACCAGCACTTGGCCCATATCCGTCTAAACTCTTCCTATTCATATGTCCATCCAAATGCCTCTTAAATGTTGCAATTGTACCAGCCTCCACCAATTCCTCTGGCAGCTCATTCCATACACGTGCCACAATCTGTGTGAAAACGTTGCCCTGTAGGTGTCTTTTATATCTATCCCCTCTCACGCTAAACCTATGCCCTCTAGTTCTGGACTCCCCAACCCTAGGGAAAAGACTTTGCCTATTTACCCTATCCATGCCTCTCATACTTTTGTAAACCTCTATAAGGTCATCCCTTAGCCTCCGACACTCCAGGGAAAACAGCCCCAGCCTGTTCAGCCTCTCCCTATAGCTCAACTCCTCCAACCTTGGCAACATCCTTGTAAATCTTTTCTGAACCCTTTCAAGTTTCACAACATCTTTCCGATAGGAAGTAGACCAGAATTGCACACAATATTCCATCAGTGGCCAATGTCCTGTACAGCCACAACTCCTGTACTCAATACTCTGACCAGTAAAGGAAAACATACCAAACACTTCTTCACTATCATATCTACCTGCGACTCCACTTTCAAGGAGCTATGAACCTCCGCTCCAAGGTCTCTGTAGCCTTTGACAAAGTTGAGCAAACCATCCCCTTCAAGTGATCCCATCAAGGTGTGATTATACTCTGTTGGTTGCATTCTTAGATATAGAATTGTGCCCAAAGAGTCACTTTCAATGCCTTCTTTTACGGCTTCCAGGCAATTATCTTTAGAGGCTCAATAATCCTTCCTTGGCCCCCTCCTATTTCTCATCTGTGTTCTCCCCCTTATCTGAAAGTGTATTCCATTTATACCTTGATGATATCTTGCTGTAATTTCCCCCACCTCTCCCACCCACTCCACCTTGTCTAGATTATCAGAGTTCTCATCTGATATCCAGTATTTATGAAATAGAATTGCCTTCAGTGAAATACTGTGAAGACCAAAGCCATCATCTCTGTTTCTGTTGAAAACCTAGTTCTTTCACTGCTGACTCCACCCCTCTCCCTCACCTCTGTCTAATAGTGAAACAAAGTGTCCAAATACCCCTTCAACCACTTGATAGGCCTCTCAACCAGATCTAACCAACCCACCACACTCCCATCTCAAATGCAAATGCCTGATCAAACCATTTGACTACCTGCCCGGACCATTGAGCCATGGAACCATCCACCATCTACCAACATATTCATTCTTTCAGTTACTCACTCATCCACTTAACCACCTCATCTTCCATCATCCACCAAACCATTCACTCTACATTCACTGACATTCAAAGTCTCATACAGTCAAAGAGTCATAGAGATGTACAGCATGAAAACAGACTCTTTGTCCCAACCCGTCCATGCTGACCAGATATCCCAACCCAATCCAGTCCCACCTGCCACTTGGCACATATCTTTCTAAACCCTTCCTATTCATATACCCATCCAAATGTCGTTTAAATGCTGCAATTATACTCGCCTCCACCACTTCCTCTATCAGCTCATTCCATACACGTACCACCCTCTGCATGAAAAGGTTGCCCCTTAGGTCTCTTTTATATCTTTCCCCTCTCACCCTAAACCTATGCCCTCTATTTCTGGACTCCCCCATCACAGGGAAAAGACATTTTCTATTTATCCTATCCATGCCCCTCATGATTTTATAAACCTCTATAAGGTCACCCCTCAGCCTCCGATGCTCCAGGGAAAACAGCCTCAGCCTGTTCAGCCTCTTCCTATAGCTCAAATCCTTCAACACTGACAACATCATTGTAGATCCTTTCTGAACCCTTTCAAGTTTCACAACATATTTCCGAGACCAGAATTGCTCACAATATTCCAATAGTGGTCTAGCCAGTGTCCTGTATAGTCACAACATGACTCCCAACTCCTGTACTCAATACTCTGACTGATAAAGGAAAGCATACCAAATGCCTTCTTCACTGTCCTACCTACCTGCGACTCCACTTTCAAGGAGCTATGAACATGCATTCCAAGGTCTTTTTTGTTCAGCAACACTCCCTAGGACCTTACCATAAAGTGCATAAGATTTGCTTTCCCAAAATGCAGCGCCTCGTATTTCCCTGAATTAAACATCATCTGCCACTTCTCAGCCCATTGGCCCATCTGATCAAGATCCTGTTATAATCTGAGTTAACTTTCTTCGCTGTCCACTACACCTCCAATTTTGGTGTCATCTGCAAACTTACTAACTATAGCTCTTTTGCTCACATCCAAATAATCTATATAAATGATGAAAGTAGTAGACCCAGCACCGATCCTTGTGGCACTCCACTGGTCACAGGCCTCCAGTCTGAAAAACAACCCTCCACCACCACCCTCTGTCTTCTATCTTTGAGCCAGTTCTGTATTCAAATGGCTTGTTCTCCCTGTATTCCATGAGATTTGAATTGCTAACCAGTCTCCCATGGGGAACCTTGTCGAATGCTTACAGAAGTCCATATAGATCACATCTACCGCCCTGTCCTCATCAACCCCCTTTGTTACTTCCTAAAAAAACTCAATAAGTTTGTGAGACATGATTTCCCATACAAAAAGCCATGTTGACTATCTCTAATCAGTCCTTGCCTTTCCAAATACATGTACATCCTGTCCTTCAGGATTCTCTCCAACAACTTGCCTACCACCAACATCAGGCTCACTGATCTATAGTTCCATAGCTTGTCCTTACCACCCTTTTTGAACAATAGCATTATGTTAGCCAACCTCCAGTCTTCCGACACCTCACCTGTAACTATCAATGATACAAATATCTCAGCAAGAGGCCCAGCAATCGCTTCTCTAGCTTCCCACAGAGTTCTCAGGTACACCTGATCCGGTCCTGGGGATTTATTCATCTTTATGTGTTTCAAGACATCCAGCACTTCCTCCTCTGTAATATGGACATTTTGCAAGATGTCACTATCTATTTCCCTACATTCTATATCTTCCATATCCTCTTCCACAGTAAATACTGATGCAAAATACTGTTTAGTATCTCCACATTTTTTGCGGCTTCACACAAAGGCCTCCTTGCTGATCTTTGAGGGGCCCTATTCTCTCCCTAGGTACCCTTTTGTCCTTAATGTATTTGTAAAAACCCTTTGGATTCTCCTTAATTCTATTTGCCAAGGCAAAAAGACCTTTCTGCCCTCATGAGTTCCCTCTTAAGTATACTCGTACTGCCTTTATACTCTTCTAAGGATTCACTCAATCCATCCTGTCTATACCTGACATATGTTTCCATCTTTTTCTTAACCAAACCCTCAATTTCTTTAGTCATACAGCATTCCCTATATCTACCAGCCTTTCCTTTCATCCTAATAGGAATATACTTTCTCTGGATTCTCATTATCTCATTTCTGAAGGCTTCCATTTTTCAGCTGTCCCTTTACCTGCGAACATCTGCCCCCAATCAGCTTTTGAAAGTTCTTGCCTAATACCGTCAAAATTGGCCTTTCTCCAATTTAGAACTGTAACTTTTAGAACTGGTCTATCCTTTTCCATCACTATTTTAAATCTAATCGAATTATGGTCGCTGGCCCCAAAGTGCTTCCCAACTGACACCTCAGTCACTTGCCCTGCCTTATTTCCCAAAAGTAGGTCAAGTTTTGCACACCATGAATTCAACCTCGTGAGTAACATTGAATATTATCAGCAGCATATTGGTGACAGACAATTCAGAGAAACTGATACCTTTTAAGTATGTACATTACAATGAATTACAATAATCTTATTCAAGGGCATGCTATGTCCAAAAAAAAAGCTAAGCTACAGAGCACCTATAGAGGGAATATTTCATTCACACTTTGGATCTAAAGGTGCAGTCACCAGAGTCCCAACAGTCCACAGGATTGCTCTCACATTAGGAAGAGATGATTGGTGATGAGTTTAACCTCAGGTAATGAGCACGGTTGAGAATGCTGGAAATATCATGGGAGCCTCAGCCATGAATGGTGGAACAAACTCAGTGGGCTGAGGGTTTTCATCAGCTCCTATGTTATTGCCTTAGCTCTTTGGAAGTTGAACCCTCATTGTTGGCATCACTCACCAACCATCCAGCCAACTGAATTAATGGTTCTACGCGTTTAGCAGAGTTGTTACTATAAAGCATAGTCTTAAGGGTCAAAAGTTTTTGGTTATCTGTAAGGCATTACTTTCGCTGAGCAGGTCTTAATGTCAAATCCATTGTTGACAATTTCTTTCATGAAAGATAATCACATCCAATTGCATCCTGCAGTTAAACCCAGGAGAAACTGCAGCCAGCTGAAAGTGATCGATCAGCTTCTTTGCTGCAGAACAATTAACTGTCAGGCCCTTACTACCTCTCATTAACATTCATTTGTCTTGTCATCATGATTCTTGTGCTTCTCAACAGATTATTTAAATCTTTAAACAGTCAAACCTGGCAGAAAGCAGTGGGAAAAGCTAAAAGTGCTGGAAATGTACAGTATCAAATTTAAATTCTAAAAGAGAAAGTTAGATTACTGTAACTCAAAATACTTCAGACCAACCAGTTCACCATTGTTGGCAAAGAAGCTTCTGGAAAAAAAATCATCGGGATAGAGTTAGTAGTTGTTAGTAGTTGCATGGGAAAAAGAGGGTTTATTCCATGGATTTCTACAGGGAAAATCATGTTTTACCAGCTGTTGGAGTTTCCAAAGGGGGTCACAAAAAAGTTGATGAGGATAATGCTGCTGATGTGGTGCATATGAACTTCTAAAAGGTATTTCATACAGTATCAGACTCATGAGGAAAGTTATAGATCTTAGATTAAGAGGGAAAACACCCTCATGGATGCAGAATTGTCTGAGTGATTGGAAACAGAGTGTAATGAATAATGAATGCCATATGGATTTGAGGTAGTTTCCTATTGGTTGTTATTGGGGACCCTGCTTTTCCAGAGCTATGTTAATGATCTATATCTTGCTGGGCAGGAGACAATTTCAAAGTTTGTAGATGATACAAAATTTGGAAACTTTATATACTGTGAGGACAACAGTGTCAAACTTAAGATGTTTAGAATTCTCTTCCACAAATGGCTCTGGATGCTGGATCTGTTGTCAGTTGTAAATCTGAGATAGATACATATTTATTCAGCAAAGTTATGAAGTGATATGGGCTAAGGGCAAGTATATGCAGTTAGGCCACAGATAAGTAAGAATCTCATTGAATGGTGGAGCAAGCTTGAAGGGCTACACAGCCTACTCTTGTTCCTATGTTCCTCTTGTTCCTACATAAGATGGATAGTTCTGAAGAAGAATCATACCAGACTCATAATACAAACTCTGTTTCCCTCTCCACAGGTGCTGTCAGACCTGCTGAGTTTCTCCAGTATTCTCTGTGTTTATTTTAGAACGGACATAAACGTTGGTGGAGTGGGCAGCCTGGTGACAGGTGCAGTTCAATGCAGGGAATTGAGGTGGTGCATTTGGTAGGAAGATGAGCAGATAACATAAAATAAGGGGTATCATTCTAAAAGAAGTACAGGAGCAGAGGGATGCGGGTACACACATGCAAAAATTATTGCAGGTGACATTCAGGTGGAGAGACAGTTAATACAATGAGTGGTTTGGGTCAGCAATGCCAGAAAGTATGGTTGAGGCACGGTCAATGGAGGCATTCAAGAGAGGATTAGTTGATTATTTACATAGAAACAATTTGCAAGGGTGTGGGGACAAAACAGGAGACTGGCACTAAGTCAGTATGTTCAGTTGGACAGTTAGTACAGACACCAGTGGGCTGAATGACCTTTCGGGCCAGAATTCTTCTTTCATTTTGTCATTCAGCATGATTACAATTTGGTAGGAATTATTTCCCCTCAGATCTGATAATTGATACTACTCAAAACATTATTAATTTCATACAATGATTTGATTTGCCAAACATTTCTAGCATTTTTGGCTCAAAAGTTTATTTCATGAGATTTTATTCTAATTTTTGGTTGAAATGATTCTCTCAACTCCTGTCAGTGTTACTTGGCTTCTAGCCTGAATTCCTTGTTGCCACTACAAGAAAGCAGCTCCCCACCCATTGCCTCCTTTTCTGCTGTGTATTTCAGTTCAAGGCTTCATTGCCAAAGCTATAACTTGCACTAACCTCTTCAGCCAGTGTTTTTCCTCTCACAAGCTTCAGCTCGACATTAGAGCTGATACCCCACCTGTATCAAGTCCCTCATTCCTACCCCTTTGAGTCTTTGCAAGCTGCAGTTGTGTGATTATAGACTTGTACAGCACAAGAACAATAGCCTGCATTTAGTTAGTGCCTTTAACATAGTACAGTACGTTCAGGTGCTTCACAGAATGATCATTCACCAACATTTAACACTGAGGCAGATGAGATATTATGCCAGGTAAGGAAAAGATTGGTTTAAAAGAGGCAGAGAAATTTAGTGAGAAAATTCAGAACATAGAGACTTGGCAGCTGAAGCGAGAGTCACTAGTTAGAGTCATAATCATAGAGATATACAGATCAAAAACAGTCCCTCCAGTCCAACATGTCCATGCTGACCAGATATCCAAAGTTAATCTAGTCCCATTTGCCAGCATTTGGTCCATATCCCTCTAAGCCCTTCCTATTCATATCTCCATCCAGATGTCTTTTAAATGTTGTAATTGCAGCAGCCTCCACCACTTCCTCTGGCAGCTCATTCCATACACAGACCATCCTCTGCATGAAAATGTTGCCCCTTAGATCCCTTTTAAATCTTTTCCATCTCACCTTAAACCTATGCCCTCTAGTTTTGGTCTCCCCTATACTGCGGATAAGACCTTGGCTATTCACCCTATCTGACCTGTCATAATTTCAGAAACTTCGATAAGGTCACCCCTCAGCCTCTAATGCTCCAGGGAAAATAACCCCAGCCTATTCAGCCTCTCCCTGTATCTCAAACTCTTCAGCCCCAATAACATCCTTGTAATTTTTTTCTGACCCCTTCTATGTTTAACAACATTGTTCCTTTAGCAAGGAGACCAGAACTGAATGCAGTATTCCAAAGTGGCCTGACCAATGTCACGTTCAGCTGCAACATGACATCTCAACCCCTAGACTCGATGTGCTGACCAACAACGGCAAGCATACTAAACACTTTCTTGACTACCCTGTCTACCTACCTGTGACGCCATTTTAAATTATGGCTGTTCAGGAATCAAGAGTTGAAGGAGTGGTGATTTCTCAGTGGGGCTGGAGGGGATAGCGAGCAATTAAGACCAGGGTGAAATTTGAATGCAAGGACATGAATTTTAAATTTGGGGTGTTGCACAAAAGTGTGGATCAGCAAGTATAAAGGTGTTGGATGAATGGACTGTGGTATTGATTAGGTCATAACAAGAATGACTACAAGGGATAGAATATTGGCATAACACAATTGGAACACCATGAGAGGCCTCTCGATCACAGTTTCTCTGCTAACCTAGGCCATACTTTGTTCTTTCTCCATGCCCTTTTGAATTTGTCTTTTCAAATATTTATTTGATGTTCAATGGCATTACTGTCACTGAATATACCACTTGCAGCATCCAGAAGTTCCATTGAACAGAAACTGAATTGGACCAGTTATATAAATGCTGTTGTTACAACAAGGCTGGGAATTCTATAGCAAGTGACGTGTCACTTGATTCTTTAAAACTTATCCACTATCAACAAGGCACAAGTCAGGAATGTGATGGAATACTCCCAACTGACCTGGATGAGTGCAACTCCAACAACACTCAAGAATAATATCCAGGATAAAGCAGCTCACCCGACCTGCACCCCATCCACCATTTTCAGCATTCACTCCCTTCACGACAGTGCACAGTGACAGCAATGTGTACCATCTACAAAATGCACGTCTCAGAGAAAACAGTGTGATAAGTCTTGATTTCAATGCTGGGAGTAGGATTCTGACAGTGAAAAACGACAGCAATAGTTGGAGGGAGTTGTTCCTACTGAAACTTGAAAAGAAAATGGCTGCAAAAGAGCACAAAGTTAAAGTCCAAAAAGTTTCATTGGAAGCACACTAGCTTTCAGTGCGCCGCTTCTTCATCAGGTGATTATGGAGGACATAATTATAAGGCACAGAATTTATAGCAAAAATTTACAGTGTGATGTAACTAAAATTATACATTGAAAAATACCTTGATTGTCTGTTGAGTCTGTTCGAATACCATGATAGTTTCACTTCTTTCATGTGTAAATCACAAAACCTTTGTTGAAAAGTTGCATTCTCAGGTTAGCTGTAACAATTGGTGTTAGCTGGACAATATGTTGAAGGTGTTAGCCCCCTGTTTTCTCTGTCTATGCCATGATATTTAGATTGATTTCAATCTAAAAAGTGAGATAACAGAGTTTTACATGAATGCATGCAGTTTTTGAGCAAAGTACAATGTAACTCTGGAAGTACAAATTCACCCCACAAAATATATGTGTGCATGTGGATTTTTGTGTGTGTATGTGTGTTTGTGTGTGTGTGTCCCGAAGTCTGCCTTGAAGGATGGTCACCCGAAGGTCCGAGGTTGAATGTCCTGGACCGCTGAAGTGTTCCCCAACTGGGAGGGAACACTCCTGTCTGTTGATTGTTGTGCGGTGCCCATTCATCCGTTGTCGTAACCTTTGCTTGGTTTCCCCAATGTGCCGTGCCTCAGGGCATCCTTGCCTGCAACGTATAAGATAGATAACGTTGGCTGAGTCACATGAGTACCTGCCATGTACAAGGTGGGAGGTGGGAGGTGTTTTGGTGGTATCTATGTCCACACTCTGACACGTCTTACAGCGCCTACCGGGACAGGGTTGTATGGAGTTGTTTGAGGTTTGGCGGTTGTTTAAAGGCAAGTAGTGGAGGTGTGGGGAAGGTCTTGGCGAGGTGCTCACTCTCATTGATAATGTGTTGCAGCTCACGAAGAACATGGCGTAGTTTTTCAGCTCCTGGGAAGTACTGAACAACACACACACACAGGCACTCCTATGCACACACATACACACGGACACACATATACACAGACACTCACACACACCCTTACAGACACACACACTCCCACACTCATACATGCACCCCCTCACAGACTTAAGACACTCTACACTCACTACACACACATATACACTCTCTCTCACACTCACAACCCCCAACCCAGACAGACACACACACAGACAGAAACAAAGACCCATATGCACACACATATTTTGTGGGGTGAATTTGTACTTGCAGAGTTACATTGTACTTTGCTCAAAAACTGCATGAATTCATGTAAAATTCTGTTATCTCACTTTTTAGATTGGAATCAATCTAAACATCATGGCATCGACAGAGAACACAGGGGGCTAACACCTTCAACCTATTGTCTAGCTAACACCAATTGTTACAGCTAACCTGAGAATGCAACTTTTAAAAAAAAGGTTTTGTGATTTACATATGAAGGAAGTGAAACTATCATGGTATTTGAATAGATGAAAGACTCAACAGACAATCAAGGTATTTTTCAATGTATAATTTCAGTTACATCCCACTGTAAATTTTTGAAGTAAATTCTGTGCCTTACAATTATCCTCCACTACCACCTGATGAATGAGCGGTGCTCCAAAAGCTAATGTACTGCTAATTAAACCTGTTGGACTATAACCAGGTGTTATGTGATTTTTAACTTTGTACACCCTAGTCCAACATTGGCATCTCCAAATCATGCAAAGGAGTAGTTTGTGTTCAACTAAACTCAATTCGCCTCAGCTTGAGGGAAGAATGGATAAAAGACTGTACACATAACCAATTATTTCTTTTACATTTTGATCTGCATGAGGAATGGATTTTGGTGAGAACAATCCATTCTGTTGTAGAAAGATTTTAGATTTGAATTGTGGAATTATGTAACAAGGAAGGAAAGTGTTTTGCCTTTTATTCCTGCATCTAATCACTGAAAGAGCTATATTCTTAGTCCTAACTTCCTGACATTTCAAAACACCCTCTTAAATTTTCCCTTTATAACTTTTGCATCCATTCCATTTCCACCATAGGTTAGGTTATTGAATGCCTGTTGTATTCTGAGCTGTTTCTGGAAGAGTTATCATCCCGGTACCAAAGAAATATCAAACAGTGTGCCTCAATGACTACCGCCCAATGGCTCTGACCTCCATACTCATGAGTGCTTTGAGAGATTAGTCATGGCTCACATCATCTCCAGCCTATCAAATTGCCATGATCCTTTGCAATTTGTTTACTGGCTCAACAGGTCCATCTTCCTGGCTCTACACTCAAGTCTGGAACATCTGTATAACAAGGATATTTATGATATGGAGGTGCCAGTGTTGGATTGGGGTGAACAAAATCAAACATCACATGACACCGGGTTATAGTCCAACAAGTTTATTTGAAACCGCAAGCTTTTGGAGACCTGGCTCCTTCCTCAGGCAGCTACTTATATAAGTCTTCTGCTTATTGACAACAGGTCTGCTTTCAACACCATAATTCCAAACAAACACATCTCTAAACTCTGAGACTCAAGTCTCAGCTGCCCCCTGTAACTGAATCCGTGACTTCCTGATCCATAGTCTGTAATCAGTAAGAATAGACAACCACACCTTCTTTACCATAATCCTCAACCCCAGTATCCTGCAAGGTTGTATACTCAGCCACCTATTCTCCACTTTATGCACTCACCATTATGTGGCCAAATTCCGTCCCAACTCCATTTACAAGTTTGGTGATGACATATCTTGGACTCTGACCCCGTATCTGGATTTGCCAGTTATCAAGAATGTTCCTCCTGTCTGTTCACCCTCTCCAACCTAGTTAGAATTTTATAGGTTCCTCCCTCATTCTTCTCAACTCCAGTAAAGATAGTCTGAACCAATGCAATCTCTCTTCATAAATCAGTCCTCCCACCCCAGGAATTAATCTGGCAAAGTTTTATTCACTCCACCCATAGGGAGAGCATCATTCCTTAGATGAATTGCCGGTATTCCAGGTGTGTTCTCACCAAGGCTCTATATAGCTGCAGCAAGATATCCCTGCTCCCGTACATGAATCCTCTCGCTATGAAGACGAATATGCCTTGTTCACCCATTGTTGCATTTGCTCACTTACTTTCAATACCTACTGTACAAAGGCATCAGAGTCTCTTTGCAGCTGACTCTTTCCTAACCTACCACCATTGAAATAAAAATCTGCCTTCCTGAGTTTTCTGCCGAAGTGGATGACTTCACATTTATGTACCATTTTGCTTTACCTGCATGTATTTGCCCACTCAATTCAACTTGTCCAAATCACATTGAAGAACCTGCATCCTCTTCACAGCTCATCCTCCCATTTGTGTCTGAAAACATGGAGACTGATTTGATGGGAACCTGTGAAGGTACAGAGTCTATGGGGTTTAAAGGTAGGGCTATCATGAAGGGTATCTGGGTATTCTTGGCCTCACCGATACATAGAGATGGAGGCTGGAAGTCCCTGGCTAACTCGCCCTCATCGTCACCTTTTATCACGCTGGAATTTGAAAGTACATGATAGGAAGGAAAATGGCTATGACCACACACAGAGGCGGCAGGGTAAGTGACTTGAAGGAGGAGGGGGCAGCAGCTTCTACCAACTTGAGCCCCTTTAAAGGGAGTCAACATTGCACCCGTGCACTTAGGATACATAACCTGTGGGGTGCCTCCTCCCTGCCCCAGACGTTACTGATCACCTCATTCACACCAACACTATCGGACATAGAGACCAGGGAATGACTACAATGTTTTAGGGTGAGAGACAATAGTGTGAGCAGAATCCATAGAACAACGTACACCTTGTTAATCCTGATTCTACCTGCTACAACAACCTCTTGCCCACGACATGATACTTTGTATACAATGCACCATCCTTTGAAACTTAGAACCCTTACAGTGTGGAAATTGGCCCTTTGGCCCAACAAGTCCACGCCGACCCTCTGAAGAGTAACCCACCCGGATCCAGTTCCTTATTTCTCTACATTTCCCCTGACTAATGCACCTAGCTATTGGCAATTTAGTGTGCCTAATCCACCTAACCTGCACATGTTTGGACCATGGAAGGAAACCAGAGCACCCGGAGGAAACCCACGCCTGAGGGTGGAATTGAACCCAGGTCCATGGTGCTGTGAGGCTGCGGTGCTAACCACTGAGCCACCATGCCGCCCCAGTACTGTCCATAGGTTTTCTACTTTCTCTCTGTCTCTCCTACTAGGCCTCAGTGTGGTCCCTGGTTCCACATCTAGGGTGGAATGACACTGCTCGGCAGGAGAGTCCATTAACTTGGAGTTCTGGTCAGGTTACCCGAGGGGGTGCTTTATCTCTATTTTCGAGGCATGCTTCCTTGTGTGCCCTGTGTCATTGTGAGGAAGGGGCACATGGAGTGAGTGCCAGATTCCCACTACCCTCCTTCCCACCCACTCTGTTGCCATGCCATGTGACTGGGGGAATGGAATATAGGTGTGTGAGGCTCTTCGTCTGATAGTATTGTGAACTGAATGACACTGACAGCAGGGTTACTGTCAGAGGTGGAGTGGAGTGAAGAATGATACTTTCTCGGTTGGAAGGACATAGATTTTTCAACATTCCCGCAGCTCGAGAAACGATAAGAATAGTTTACAGGCATTTAATTCCAGAAGGAGCTATCAACCTGTTTCATATTGAGGATTTGAGGGGTTGGGTGCAGTGGTAAAATTATTTGTATAATAAAAATCCATTTGGAAAATTAATCCAAGATAATCCTGAACTGATTTCATGCCAAGTGTGGTATAAATATGTACAGTTCCGATCAACTTTGATTATGATGTGGATACATGTTTTCATTTTTCCATTTTTGCATTTTCCATGTTCCATTGTCCATTAAATTCATTTTCTTCAATTCCTTCCCTTTCTGTTGGATCTCCTCTCTCCTTCTCGTAATATTTGGGCGCAGTTCCACAAAAGCCTTGTCCAGACTGTAAGATAGATGTCCCAACTGGCCACTTAGGTTCAGATATCCATTCAGATATCAATGACTATTACACAAAGTGGCCAGTGAATACAGCACAATCAGTTTGGAAATAGTACATACATGTAAGGATGTCTGCTTGATTTAATGGATGAAATATATAACAGATTCTGTTGATGCATTTTTACAACAAATACTGAGTCTACCGAATATAGCAATAGGTGCAGAAACACAATTATTTTCCAGTGGAACATTAATGTTAAGAACAAACCTATCTTGAGCTGGGATCCACTCAAGCAGTGTCATTCCACCCTAGATGTGGAACCAGGGACCACACTGAGGCCTAGTAGGAGAGAGAGAGAGAAAGTAGAAAACCTATTGACAGTACTGGGGCGGCATGGTGGCTCAGTGGTTAGCACCGCAGCCTCACAGCACCATGGACCTGGGTTCAATTCCACCCTCAGGAGTGGGTTTCCTCCGGGTGCTCTGGTTTCCTTCCGTGGTACTGAATAGCACTCTGGAGTCAGATCTATGGAACTTTTGGTTTTCTCTTTTCTTTACCAGGAGTGCTGAGAAAACAAGAATTGCTGGAAACATTTTGTCAGAAGTTGGTAAGAACCTCTGAAGGTTACCACTTGTCCTAATGTTTTGGACATGAAAATTAAGACAATTACTGAAACAATGCTCCAAGTCCAAATTATACACTAACATCTTTATTTGGTTTACACAGTGCAATACCCCTGTTACAGAACAGTTGTTAATCATGTGCTTGAAATACAAAAAGTATATACAAATGAACGAGGTAAAAACAATGACTGCAGATGCTGGAAACCAGATTCTGTATTAGTGATGCTGGAAGAGCACAGCAGTTCAGGCAGCATCCAAGGAGCAGCGAAATTGACGTTTTGGGCAAAAGCCCTTCATCAGGAATAAAGGCAGAGAGCCTGAAGCGTGGAGAGATAAGCTAGAGGAGGGTGGTGGTGGGGAGAAAGTAGCATAGAGTACAATAGGTGAGTGGGGGAGAGGATGAAGGTGATAGATCAGGGAGGAGAGGGTGGAGTGGATAGGTGGAAAAGGAGATAGACAGGTAAGACAAGTC
>NC_057713.1:22306939-22314897 GCF_004010195.1 Chiloscyllium plagiosum
ATCTCCATGTCCTCGGCAGAGTGGGAGGGGGAGTTGAAATGTTGGGCCACGGGGCGGTGTGGTTGATTGGTGTGGGTGTCCCGGAGATGTTCTCTAAAGTGCTCTGCTAGGAGGCGCCCAGTATCCCCAATGTAGAGGAGACCACATCGGGAGCAACGGACACAATAAATGATATTAGTGGAGCCTACCTGACTTTTGGCAAAGCACCATATCACCCTTTTACAGCAATTTGTCCTGCTTTCTGAGGTGAGTGGTATGTTACATGGAAAAGGTCATCCTACACTATCAAAACCAATCTCAAGCCATAATTATGCAGTGAGGTATCCAATTTAAAAAAAAATTAGATTCCCTACAGTGTGGAAACAGGCCCTTCAGCCCAACAAGTCCACACTGACCCTCTGAAGAGTAACCCACCCGGCCCCTGACTAACAACTATGGACAATTTTAGCATTGCCAATTCACCGAACCTGCACATCTTTGGAACGTGGGAGGAAACCCATGCAGACACAGGGAGAATGGGCAAACTCCACACAGATTGTTGCCCAAGGCTGGAATCAAACCTGGGACCCTGGCACTGTGAGGCAGCAGTGCTAACCACTGAGCTATCATGCCACCAAATTATTAGATGCTCTTTTTGACAAGGGGCAAGAATCCCCTTCAACTCTCTTGAATCATCATGACAGTTGAAAAATCTTTATCAGTAACTTCTTTCTTTGATTATAGCATAATGAAACAATCCAAATCCTTTCAAGGTTCAGACTTTCTTTTATATAAAATCTGTTTGAAGAAGTCCACTTGGCAAAGTATGTAAACAAAACATGCCTGCTCATCTCACTACGTTTCAAACTGAAATAAACTCTGGACATTTTGCTTTGCATCTTTTTCACAGCCTTCAAACCACCTAACACCAAATGATTTTTTTAAAAAAACATATCAATCGTTTGTCTTCAGATTCCCAGTCATGGTGAGTTGGGATAAGAGAGACAGATAACAAGAGTTGGGAGATTTTCTGATTTGATGTTCCAACCTTGGGGGGAAAAAAACACTCCTAAAAGACTTGGGAGGTCATTCTGGGAGGTGAGTGTGATCTGTATTCTGTCTCATCACCAACAGAAATGGTTCAGAGTTAGACACGGTGTGGTGTGGGTTTGAATGCCCAACTCAGTTCTTTGGGACTTAATCTGAGTTGTTTTGTGCAGTATTAGGTCCTCCAGTCCTCACCCACTTCATCAGCTCCCCCACCCTCCACCACCACCCTCGCCCACCCACTATTTATGTGCTTTCCATGCTAATTCACACAACCATGACTCCATCCACACACAAGGTCCCTCATACCTTCCGTGCTACTCCATCTATTCCTAATTGCCCCTTATATCCTCATGATGGATGTACGGCAGGAAGCCCAAGACTTACTTAAATTGTTGTTGAAATAGATGCATATAAGGGAAAACATGATTCTCTGTTTGGTAGATTTTCTCATTTTGTTTTCACTCAGTATTTATTTGTGTATGGTAATGATGTATCAAGTGTTTATAGTTTCTGCTATTGATGTTTCAGAGGTTTGTGTTATTGACATGGTTAGAAGTTAATGGTAACATAAACATTTTTCAAAAGAAGTTATGCTTTTTTTCCAAGATTTTCTACATGTGATATTGTTACTATAGGGTTTATTGGCTTTGTACAGAGTTTTTGCAAAAGCAATAGCAATTGGCTTGAAGGTCATGAGAAACCATCTAACCTGGTTAGAGATGCATACGTTTGCATGAAGTCTATGAGAAATCATAGCAAGTAGAAGCATAAGTTGGCATAGATAAGATCGTTTGCAGTCATCTTTCAAAAGATTTGCATATTAAGATTACAGTTCATGATGGAGAATCATGGAAAAGCTGGCCTGATAGCACAATAATTACAGGGGTCTTGGAGAACCCTAGCAATGCAATGGAGCTAACCAGATGAAAAGTACAAATCATGTGCCATCGAAAATTGGGGTTGGAAGGAATGGGGGAAGGAATTCTTTAACAGAGCTCCATTTGCAGTTTTTTACATTTTGCAGACCCTGCAGAAGACAAGCTAAAGCCTTAAAGTTAGAGGAAATGTAAAGCTTCACCAAAAGTGAACATTTCTTTTTTAAACGAATTGTATTAATTTTTGACTTTTTGTGAGTTTGGTTGGTCCTGATTTTCCAATGAGAAGACAGTCTTTGCAGAAGCATAACTAGGAATTGTGTGTCAGGACCCAGTTCTCCAGGAAAAGTTAGAGGATATTAAACATGCTGAGACATCTGATTAACTATTAAACTGATCCCTGTCCCAACACTGACCCTGTTTTTGACATTTCCCCACAAGCCGCTGACTAAACCCTACCCCTCTGACCAACAGCTTTGACCCCCTCCAACCACTCACTAGACCTGACACCTCTACCTTTCTCCCTACCCCAAACCAAACTAGATCTGACCTTCAACCTCCACCTGACTCACATCAAAACAGAACACCAGTGGACATCACTAAGGCAATTGACATACTCTCACGGATTGGCTAACTCTAATCCCCGTGAACCTCACCCTACCCCAACTCCGCACAGACCCAACTGGAACCAACTCCCCAGCCTACACTATCTTCCTATCCCTCTGTCCCCAGAAGGCCCAGTTCCATTCTCTTCTCCCTGCCCACTGCTCCCCTTAAGATATCTAAACAGTCACCTGCTTACATGCCAATGTAAACCCTCAACTTCTGAGCACCTTACATCCTCAGCCCCCTGGCACCCCACCCAATCACTTTCCTTACACACTCAACTTATCTCAGTCCCGGTGAAAGTGGATTCAGGAACTTTAAATCCTGGAATATAGCAGGTATTGTGGGGGTGGGGGTGGGGGGGGGTGTTGAGGAGCAGGTGGGGGTAGGGGGAATGCTTTCAACATTGATCCACTTTACTGCTAGCTACATAGATTCCTAGCCCGCACTAGACTGCTTTAACTACACATTTCTGACTCCGTATTTCACTCCGAGAACTCCTTTAAATGTCACTTTATGTCTGATCAGGATTGGAAATAAGGTTTCTGATCCTGATCTGAAAGTCTGGGCCATTGTGCTTCACTCATGTCTCTGTTTACCTGTTATGAAACCATGCTGCAAATCCATGCAATCAAGAGCACTCTGAATTAATGCACTCCATTGAGTTCAATAGAAATCACAAATCTCAACAGCAAATTTCAATTAAAAGTATGATTAAGTGAGTCAAAAATACGACAGCTTTTTACAAATTCATGACTTCAATGCTCCAGAGCTATAAACTACTCATGAAGTGTATAAAACATTTGTAAAAAAATAAGGTCCCACAAATAGCTGTGACATGATAACCAGATAATTTGGTTTAATGGTGTTGCTTGAAAAATAAAGCCTAAAATCACAGTTTTTATGGTTTTAGAAAGAGGCCATTCATCCCATTCTGTCTGCACTGGCTCTCTAATCATTTTAACTTAATGCCAATCTCCTGCCCTTTCCCTGCAACCCTGCAGGTCATTTCACCAGGGGCAGCACGGTGGCACAGTGGTTAGCATTACCGCCTCACAACGCCAGAGACCCGGGTTCAATTCCTGCCTCAGGCGACTCTGTGTGGAGTTTGCACATTCTCCCCGTATTTGTGTGGATTTCCTCCGGGTGCTCCGGTTTCCTCCCACAGTCCAAAAATGTGCACGTTAGGTGAATTGGCCATGCTATATTGCCCGCAGTGTTAGGTGTAGGGGAATGGGTCTGGGTGGGTTGCGCGTTGGTGTGGGCTTGTTGGGCCAAAGGGTCTGTTTCCACACTGTAAGTAATCTAATCATCCCAGGCCATCTTGAATGCTTCAGTTAAACCAACTTTCCTCCATGCCCTGAATTCTTGCTACATAAAAATACCTTTCCTCTCTCAGAGTTTTTGAACACTTTAAAACTGTGCTCTTTTAATTTTGGTCTGCTTGCAAGGAGGAACCTTTTTTCTCCCCCCCCACCCTCTCCATTGTATCCAGTACCCTAAAGGTTTTCGAAACCTCTCGCAAATGTCTGCTTAATTTTCTCTCTTCTGAGAAAAACAGTCCCAGCTCCTCCAATCTTGCCTCATAAATGAAACTAACAGTAAGAGTTAAGAAGAGGAAAGCTGCTGGTATGGTGTACGTGGACTTCCAAAAGGCATTCGATAACTGTCACACAAGAAACGTAAGGACTGCAGTGGGTGTGCAATAAAAGGGCCAGTAGCAATGTGATACAAAATTGGCCGAGGGATAGCAAGAGTAAATAGTTATGTTTTGAGGCTGGAAAGATGTTTGTAGTGGAGTTCCTGAGACGTTTATAAAGTTAAAAATCACACAACACCAGGTTATCGTCCAACAGGTTTAATTGGAAGCACTAGCTTTCAGAGCGCTGCTCCTTCATTAGGTGGTTGTCTCCAATTTCTGAGAGGTTGGCGTTAGACCCTTGCTTTTCTCCTCATATATATAAATATTTGGCAAGGCATTAGAAATAACTAATTCTTCTTTGATTAATGGTAATATCATTTGTACCTACTTCAGAAGGTGGACATGGTTCAGATGTTAATCTAATATGAAAGAATACCAGTTAGATTTTAATGGAATCAGGAAGACTCTGTGATTGTAAAAGTGGCTGATTGGATCTGGATTCAACAGTTCCAAACCCATTTCTGACAAAAAGAGGGCAGAGTGTGAAAAGGTATTAACCATTTGAAATTTATAAGCATTGAATTAGGTTGATGACTTTCAGCTATTTTCACTGTCAGCTGAAGTGAGGCTGTAGTAGATTATTAGAAGGTTTCTTATTTTTAACTCTGTGTGGCTTCTGAGGACAGTCCATAATGAATACTTGGTGAATAGTAATTGATATGGAATGCAGGGTAAGTGAGGCCACAGGGAGGTGGGTTGAAAAGGCTCATGAGTTGGTACTGAGTTGGCTCATAGCGGAAGGGTTCATGGGGTGTAGCTTGAGGGGTTGAGGGGTGCATTTGATGATGAGTTGACAAGGAAGTTATTAGTGGCCTTTGTCTCTTTAACTATGTCCATCTCAAGGTAATGACAGCCCGAGAATGTAGAAGAATTGACCAGAATGTGCAAAGTGAAGGGTGGCCATCAAGCACAAAGGGAGTATCACATGCTGCCAAGACGATTGGCGAAGGAGCGGGCGCAACTAGATAGAGACATCGCATAGCTGATAGGTGTTGCATCCAATTGCTCAAGCCTCCTTCTGTGGTATAAACATCCTATGATTCTGTGAAGAGGGACAGGCTGCATTATGTGAATCAACACAATGTTACTCATTCCCCCAACAAAGGCAGCCAGAAGCATGACAGAGGATCAGCCCTTAATGAAGTGGAGCCATTATTTGACATGCTCCACTGAAAGCAGCATGTGCAGGACATGAACCCACAGTTTTTACCTTAAATATTGGTGCAAGCCAATTTTCAACCGAGCTTCTTTCACTTTTTAAGTATTTTGTTGTCACTTTGCATGTAACTTCCATTTTGCTTGCATATAGGCAATTAATATTAGATTTGACAATTTGAACCAAAAGAACCCTGAGGATTTTAACTCTTAAATTTTAACAGAAACAATTGTCCGAAGATTTATCACTATAGATAAACAGTATAGTCTCTTGTAAGAAGTTTATTATGGTCACACATTATTGAATTTTAAAATATTGTATGCATATAAATAGGGAAAGTAAGTTGCTTTAAATGTCAAATGTAGAAAACTGAGGAACATTTTAGTTAGTGGGACCAAGCTTTAATTTCATGCGATGCATTTTGAGTTGGTCAGAATGGGATGATTCAACCCAACAAAGTTGCTCATAATGATCTGATTCTTCTTTTATCCTTTATAACCAACTGTTTGCACAGCTGTGCTGCAAGGCACAGAGAATATTCAAGCACAAAAATTGCTTTTAAATGCAAAGCTAAAATACGTGAGAAAAAGGTTTTCTCAAAATGCAGTGCTCCAAATGAAAGCAATCGCCTTTGAAAGGTGTGGAGAATGCAGTGTTGCAAGTTGGATTTCTCTGCAATGCATGACACCATGTATTCTGCATACTTGGCTCTTGATTCTGTTTTCCTGAATAAACTGTTGATTTAAGAAAAGAAAGTATATGGCAGAGCTCCATCTTTGGCTTTTATAAGCAAGCCTGTTTATTCAGATCCAGTCTCCATTTGCAGCCTATTCAGTTATGAGAGCATAATACAAATGGGATATATTTGGTAACATTCATGAGGCAGGTGGTACATTTCAGATTGGATTTAAGGATGTGAAGAGGTCATTCAATCCTACAGCCGGCACTGCCAATGAAAGTCCTTTTCTTAGAATCTAAAATGTTAATTTTTCATTTCCTTACTCATGCTGTGCTAACTCAATACCCTCTTCAGTTTCATTGAGTGAATTCTTTGCATCGATCTTCATAACACAGAAAGGCGACATGGTGGCACAGTGGTTAGTACTGCTGCCTCATAGTGCCATGGGGTGGGGTTTGATGCCAGATTTGGGTGACTCTCTTGGGAGTTTGCACATTCTCCCTGTGTCTGCATGGGCTTTTACTGGATGCTCTAGTTTCCTCCCACTTCCAAAAATGTACAGGTTAGGTAGACTGGCCATGCTAACTTGCCACATAGTATTCGAGGATGTGCAGCCTAGGTGGGTTAGTTGAAACTTTATTGCTGGAACAGCACAGCAGGTCAGGCAGCATCCAGGGAACAGGAGATTCAACGTTTCGGGCACAGGCCCTTCTTCAGGAAGCTGCCTGACCTGCTGTGCTGTTCCAGCAATAAAGTTTCAACTTTGATCTCCAGCATCTGCAGACCTCACTTTCTCCTAGGTGGGTTAGCCATGGTAATTATGGGGATGGGGTGGAGGCCTAGGTGGCATGCTGTTTGGGGGATCGGTACAGAATCAATGGACCAAATGGCCTCTTTTTGACTGTAGAGATTCTATGAAGAGGACTGTGGTGTTTTGAATCCAGTTATTTTGGCTCTGAAACATGTAACATATGTAAAGATGAATAAAACATCTGTTACAATAAACTGAAAGAGTTAAATGCCTAGAGGTCATTTGTTCATTGAATTCATGCAAATACTTAATTTGATTGGCATTATCAATTGCTAAAACTTACTTTCTGTTGCCCTTGCATATTGAAGATTATTTTGTTCATATAATTATTGAGGTATAATGACTCAAATTAATATCTGCATGAGACATTATGGAGGGTGTAGGGGTGGGTGGAATGGAGAACGTAACAGATGCCAAATCTTGAAAGGAACAATTCTGAAGTGTAACTGATGACTTTTTAAAAATATCTTGGAGATCAGGATGAGGTGAGAGACAGCTAAGGGATTGAGAACTTTGACACCAGTGGGAGTGGGAGAGAAGATGTACAGTAATCTTGAAGTGGAGAACTAAAGGATACAGGTTGGGACACATGGATGGAGAAGGTGACAATATTGTGGTGGAATTTTAAACCGAAAGAAAAGGATATTAAATTTTATGCAGTAACAAAAAAACACATTTCCATGGAGATGATGTCATTATTTTAAGTTAAAAATCACACAACAACAGGTTTAATTGGAAGCACACTAGCTTTCGGAGCGACGCTCCTTCATCAGGTGATTGTGGAGGGCTCGATTGTAACACAGAATTTATAGCAAAAATTTGCAGTGTGATGTAACTGAAATTATACATTGAAGAAAATGATTGTCTGTTAAGCCTTTCATCTGTTAGAATACAGTGATAGTTTCACTTCTTTCATGTGTAAATCACAAAACCCTTTTTTTTCAAGTTGCATTCTCGGGTTAGCTGTTGACAATGGTGATAGCTAGACAATATGTTGAAGGAGTTAGCCCCCTGTGTTCTCTGTCTATGACCTGATGTTTAGATTGATTCCAATCTAAAAAGTGAAATAACAGAGTTTTACATAAATTCATGCAGTTTTT
>NC_057713.1:22315582-22374682 GCF_004010195.1 Chiloscyllium plagiosum
TGTATTCTAACAGATGAAAGGCTTAACAGACAATCAATTCTTCAATGTATAATTTCAGTTACATCACACTGCAAATTTTTGCTATAAATTCTGTGTTACGATCGAGCCCTCCACAATCACCTGATGAAGGAGCGCCGCTCCGAAAGCTAGTGTGCTTCCAATTAAACCTGTTGGACTATAACCTGGTGTTGTGTGATTTTTAACTTTGTACACCCCAGTCCAACACCGATATCTCCAAATCATTATTTTAAAGCATACTCATCAGTTGGACAAGAAATTGCCATCCAAATATCCCAGTTGACTTATTTCAGCATCATGGTGAATTTGACCACAGTTATTTCAAGTCTTGAAAGAAAATTCTATGTAGGTACTACATAGGTGAGGTGCTGGAAGACTGGAGTGTGGCTAAAGTGCTGCCATTATTTAAGAAAGGTGGTAAGGAAATGCCAGGGAACTATACACCAGTGAGGCTAATGTCAGTGATCAGTAAATTGTTGAAGCGGTTTCTGAAGGATCAGATTTACATATATTTGGAAAGGCAAGGACGGTTTAGGGATAATCAACATGGTTTTGTGCATGGGAACTCCTGTCTCACGAACTTGATTTTTTTTTTGAAGAAGTGACAAAGAAGGTTGAAGAAGCCAGAGAGGTGGATGTTGCTTATATGGACTTCAGCAAGACATGTGGCAAAGTTTCACATGGTAGGCTGGTTGCAAGGTTAGATCATATGGAAGCCATTTGGTTACAATATTGGCTGAAAGGTAGAAGACACAGAGTGATGGTGGAGTGTTCTTTATTGGACTCGAAACCTTTTTCCAGCGGTGTGCTGCAAGGATTGCTTTTTGTCATTTATATACATGATTTGGATGAAACTATAGGAGGAATGGTTAGTAAATTTGCAGATGACACCAAAATTGGTGGTGTAGTGGACGGTGAAGCAGTTTACCTCAGAGTAAAATGGGATCTTGATCAGATTGGTCAATGGATCGAGGAGTGACAGATGAAGTTTAATTTAAATAAATATCAGGTGTTGCAGTTTGGTAAGGCAAATCAGGGCAAAACGAATACAGTTAATAGTAGGATTCTTGGGGTTGTTGCCGAACAAGGACCCTTGGGGTGCAGGTTCATAGTTTCTTGAAGGTGGACTTGCTGGTAGACAGTGTAGTGAAGAAGCCATTTGGTACGCTTGTCTTTATTGGTCAATTCATTGGGTATAGAATTTGGAATGTCATGTTGCAGTTGTACAGGACATTGGTGAGGCCGCTTTTGGAATACAGTATTCAGTTCTCCATGCTTTAAGAAAGAAGTTGTTAAACTTGAAAGGGCGCAGAAAAGATCTGCAAAGATCTTGCTGGGTTGAAGGATTTGAGCAATAAGGATGGCTTAATAGACTGGGGCTATTTTCCGTGGAGCATTTGAGGCTGAGAGGCGTGACCATATAAAGGTTTATAAAATCATGAGGGGCATGGATAGTGTGAATAGCCAAGGCCTTTTTTCCAGGGTAGGGGAGTCCAAAACTACAGGGCATATGTTTCAGGAGAGAGGGAAAGATTTAAAAGAGACCTAAGGGGCAACTTCTGCATACAGGGTGGTGTGTGTAGGGAATGAGCTGCCAGAAGTGGTAGAGGCTGGTACAATTGCAGGCATCTGGATGGGTGTATGAATAGGAAGGATTTAGAGGGCTGTGGGCCAAAAGATAACAAATAGCACTAGGTTTATTTAGGATATCTGGTCAGCATAGATATGTTGGACTGAGGGGTCTGTTTCTGTGCTGTACAACTCTATGACTTTGTAATCCCAAGGATAAGAGCTGAAAATGTGTTGCTGGAAAAGCGCAGCAGGTCAGGCAGCATCCAAGGAGCAGGGGAATCGACGTTTCAGGCATGAGCCCTTTGATTCTCCTGCTCCTTGGATGCTGCCTGACCTGCTCCGCTTTTCCAGCAACACATTTTCAGCTCTGATCTCCAGCATCTGCAGTCCTCACTTTCTCCTAATCCCAAGGATAGTTGAGCAGAACTACAAAATCAAAAGATTCATCCTGTCACCATTATTAAACATTGCCCTGATGTCTTCTACAGACATGTTTCTGTCTGAGCAAAATTGCTGAATGAATGTCACTGAAGACCAAATCTGAGTACAATGCAGTTTTTGTGATATCTACACGATAGAATGAGGGCTGATCAATAAAGCACTGATGTGCAGAATGGCTGGCTCCAGACGCATCACCATTGAAACAACATTGCCACTGATTGTAAAGTATCTCCAAGGATAGGATGTCTCCACAGGTTTTATGTGCAAATGTTTCTTGGATGACAAACATTCTTTTGAGTATTGAATTTATTTTGCTACTTTCAAATGTCCTTGAGTTATGTGTTATATAATGCTCCAAAAAACACTTTTGTGTAAAGTTTTGTGTTGTTCTTTATTAACAATGCAAATTCCACAGTCACAGAATGTTCCGTAGAATAATTTCAAAATAAACCTCTTTCTCCCCTTTGTTAATTTTCACTGGGATGTACTGTTGTCCTGACTGACAAAGTGCCGATGCCAAGTTTGATCAATCCCAAGGATGTACATGACATCAACAATTCCTCATACTTGTCAAGTTAACCAGAGAAGTAACTGCACTACCTCCAAGGTATAATCTTCCCACTGGACATGTACTTGATTATGAAATTCAAAGATATATTTCACCAATTTGGCTTGTTTAATGTGGTGCATTACGCTTTTTGGATGCATTGAGCAAGGTTACCTTTTCTAATGTTTAAATTTGCAGAGTGCTTGTTACTAAGTAACCGTGGAAATGAGGAATTAATGCTAGCCTAGGCAGCACTCCCCAAATTCCATGAATGAATAAAACCTTTCCACACATAGAATAACAGGGTAAATTTGGAATTGTAACATTAGAAATAAGAAGACTTTTTTTAAATTGTAATTTGGAATCCCAGGCATATATTTTTCTGACAATGCAGCATGTTTTATGTTTTCACTTCCTCCTCATCAGTTCAAAGCAGTACCTTCCTTCTTTGTTGCCCATTCTCTGCCAGTTCAAGCTAGCACAGTATATCCCCCTCAGTTTATGCTAATGCCTATCATTTTCATGCTAACAATCCAAAATAAAGCTTTGGAATGGACTTTCATCCAGGAGATAGGAAACTGGAGTTGTTTCTGTGTCAGAAATGGACTTCCAGTGGGAAATTGTAGTTTAGATTCTCATGGAGTCTGCCCTTATTTGATATGGCTATGGCATACCTGACCAATTAAAGTTGGATGAGGCAAAGGAAAGGAGATGGTTTAAGAATCCCAATGCAAGTATCCCTCTTGTTTGAACTGAATAAAAAAATAATCAGTTTGTACCAAAGCTTGACATTGCACCACAGGGAGAAAGTGAGGACTGCAGATGCTGGAGATCAGAGTCGAGAGTGTGGTGCTGGAAAAGCACAGCAAGTCGGTATACTTGAAACATCAATTCTCCTGCTCCTCGGATGCTGCCTGACTTGCTGTGCTTTTCCAGCACCACACTCTTGATACTGCACCAGTGGGAACTGTGTGTGTGTGTGTGCGCCTCTTCCTGGAAACTAAGAGGCGACCTCGCCTTGCAATCAGGGCACATCCATGTTCAGATTCATTTCCAGCTAACTCCAATTCATCATCCTTGCTTAGATCTTGCTCCTCTCTCAAGCCTTTCCTTTGCAGCTAGTTTGGAACAGAGTGGGGATATTGGAAAGTTTTCAGGTTATGGGCCTTTGATAAACCCACAATGAGGATAGTTAACTTCATAATGGATGTGAATCTCCTTCAAGGCTCACCCTCCCTCCCACGTTTGGGAAATTGGGAGACAGTGGTCAAACACTTTTTCTAAAACTTGCCTTCTCTTTTAACCTCATGAAAGATGGAAGCCGTTGGTCATCGGCATGGATTACGAAATTCAAATACAGAGCACCTTAGTGCCGTACCTTTCTTCCTTTTCTTTTCGGGCTTGTTCAGCATATATTTTGGTTTGTTTACACTTTACATTAAAAAATCAACAAACATTCCTGTCAACCTCCAGACAAATTACTAAAAGCATTACGTTCAGGAAGCAATCTTTCTGTTGCTTTCAGATGTAATTGCATAATATATTGTGCTAAACACTGCAGGGATACCTTGTGTTAGCTAGATACTTACAGATTGTATCCTCACTCAAAATGACTGTCATTACTGCAACAGTGTATTCATACCAGCAATGAGCATATCAGCAATGAGCATGCAGCAAAAATGGAGCTGATAGTATCAAAAGGATATCAATTTTGAGTTGCTGTCCAAAGTTCAAATGTATTCAACTATTCATTGAGCATAGGAAGAGACTTCAGGGCTTGATCATGAGTTTTTCATCTTTGGCCCTGTGCTGAAAGTCGTCAAAGCAGTGAAGTTACACCTCGCTCCTAGCTAATTTGCTCTGAAATATTTTGTCCTCCTGGTGATCAAAAGAAGGGTTAACTTAAGTTCAATTTAGGATGGTGTGTCAATTGGATGGTGACTTTTATTTATTTATTCTTCCACATGAATGTAAATGTCACCGATACAGCAAGTACTTGTTGCACATCATTGTTGTTGAACTGAGTGGCTTACCAGGGCCTTTTGAGTCTATTATATTACTCTGGATCTTGAATCACATTGCAGACTCAACCAGTAGCTTTCCTTCCCTAATGATCATCAGTGAACCAGATGGGGCTTTTGCCATAGTAGGTTTCAGAATTAACCTGATCTTTGCACTCTTATCTTATTGAATTTGAATTTCAATCATTATAGTGGAATTTAAACAGCATTAGCCTGGGGTTCTGGATTGTGAATTCAGTAACATTGCCATTACACCACCGTCTTCCTGACTGAAAGTAAGTGGTATAATGATAGAATGTCTACAACACTGAAGGTTGCCACTCAACCTGTTATGTCTGGGCCAATTCTCTCCAAGATATTCTTAGCTCTTTTCTCTTGTCTACATTTTCTTGGTAACACAGTATTTTAAAAACAAATAATTATCCAGCTTCCTTTTGGAAGACAATCAAATCTGCCCTCCCCATACTCTCAGGCATTCAAAACCCAAACTATGTGTAAGCATTGAAACGTTTTTGCTCAGGGTGACCCTTCTCTTTTGCTGATAATCTTGAATCAATGCCATTAAGTTGACGAACCATTTGCCAAGAGAAGCAGCTTCTCCCTATCTACTCCCTGGGTTTACCATTAGCACCCTGGGGTTACCATTGATTAGAAACTTAACCAGCCAACCATATCAACACTGTAGTTCTGCAAGGGCGGGTCAGGGGCTGAGAATTCTGTACTGAATCCTGCATCACTGACTCCTTAAAGCCAATGATGTTCATGGAGTGGAGACATGGGTTGAAGGTAAGTATGTGTGATTGGAAGGTCAGTAATATAGCTCCCCATTATTTAAAGCAGGTATTTCAGACCTCTAACATATCCTGGCTAACTATTCAAGAAAAATAAATCAGAGCCCTTCGAAGTCCCTAACTCAGAGTCGAAGGCTGTTTCAGGATATTCTGGATGCAGAGTAATTGATCATTGCAAGTTAAGCTGCCTGGGCAACTCCCACATAGTCAATGAATCATAACATTGGAGGTGTCCCAATGTTCAGGATACATTTGGATTATGGCTTTCTGGAGAATGTAAGACTTGGCCCTATATCTTTCTGACTATTAGTGAGCAGTAGAGTAAATCCAATGGCATAATAGTACCTTGATTGTTTCTTGTCTGTAAATTAATTGTTTTGGTCCTTGATTTGTCTAGGACATTCTCTCTGATGGGCATTATATTGAACATGGAGCATAGAACATACAGGCAGTACAGGCCCTTCGGCCCTCAATGTTGCACCGCTGTGTGAAACCAATCTGAAGCCCATCTAACCTACACTATTCCATTCTCATTCAAATGCCTATCTAATGACCATTTAAATACCCGTAAAGTTGGCGAGTCTACAACTGTTGCAGGCAGTGCGTTCCACACCCCTACTACTCTCTGAGTAAAGAAACTACCTCTGACATCTGTCCTATATCGATCACCCCTCAATTTGAAGCTATGTCCCCTTGTGCTACCCATCACCATTCTAGGAAAAAAGCACTCACTGTCCACCCGGTCTAACCCTCTGATTATCTTATATAAGATAATAATAAAGCTACAAGATTGTAATATTCTTATTAATCAATACAGCCACCTTTCCATGCTTTTTTTCCCAATACATAGGAAGCTGTTTCCTAAAATCTGCCTGCATGACTGCATCTCTCTTTTAACTTATAACATTTATATATGTATCACAACTTCAGAATGTTCTCCTTTCCCTTAGTTCAGTGACATCTTCTACCCTGGCATCAGGGAAACAACATGCCATTCTAGATTTGATTCTGTGAGCCACATTAATGCTTGTTTTCTTCACTAATGATTTCTCTCTTATTAATGTTTTCCCAATCTTTCTCCTGTCTACTCTTTACAGCTGAGTCAGCCATGGTGCCTTGGAGCAGGCTGTATCTGCACTCCCTCAGGGAGCTATCATTCTCACCAGTGTTCAGAGCCAAATACAAGTTTGAGACCGAAGTGCACGAGGAGGGAGGTTTCCTGTGCTGCCTTTCTGGTCCTTCTTGACTGCGGGGTGGTTAGCCACTTTATCTCTGTGGGCAGGCTTTATATTACCAGAAAGCTACATCCAGAAACATGCATTTACATAGCTCTCAGTCTCTTCAATGCACTGAAGTGACACCAGCTGCTGTGCAATCTCAGAAACCCAGAGCTGAAGTTCCCCTACAGCTGATGATATTTCCTACTCATAAGGTCATCCAGAATATTGGAAGTTTTCACACATGGCACAGGATGTGCAACCCAGTGAGCTCTTCCATCATTAATTGTTAGGCTCTTAATTGATTCGACAGAAATAAATTCAGATCGTAAGTGAGAAAAACACTCAGCTATTCACCATGTGCTGTTTTCCTGGCATTGATATTACTTTGTTTTACAGTGAGTTTAATTGAAAACAAGTTGAGACATATTTGGATTAAGTTGATAAAACTTACCATACTTGGAATCCATTTAAGCAGCTAACTATATTTTAGTTTAACTTTTGCACTCAATCAATTGCCTTTTGGGCTATTTGGGGTGGCATGGTGGCTCTGTGGTTAGCACTGCTGTCTCACATCACCAGGGTCCCAGGTTCGATTTTGGCCTCGGGCGATTGTCTGTGTGGAATTTGCACATTTTCCCTGTGTCTGCGTGGGTCTCCTCCCACAGTCCAAAGATGTGCAGGCCAGGTGAATTGGCCATGCTAAATTGCCTGTCGTGTTAGGTGCGTTAGTCAGAGGGAAATGGTACTAGGTGGGTTACTCTTCAGAGGGCTGGTGTGGACTGGTTGGCCTGAAGAGCCTGTTTCCACACTGTAGGAAATCTAATAATATCCTTTTTTTGCCACTGCTCCTTGCAAAACCACCATTCAACTCCGTCTTGTATGGTGTATCTGTGCAATCACTTCCCATACATTTTGCAAGGATTGTTCCCTCTGAGACACCCTAATCCATTCCATGATTATCCCTTTCCTTTGGTACCTTTCCACATAACTGCAGAAGGTGCAACACCTACCCCTTCACCTCCTCCCTGCTCATTATCCAAGACCTTAAACAGTCTTTCCAATGAAGCAACATTTCACCTGTAGTTCCTCCAATCTTGTGTATTGTATTCACTGCAGCCAATGTGTTCTACTCTACACTGGAGAAACCAAATGCAGACTTGGTGACTGCTTTGCAGAACACCACCATTCTGTGCGCAAGCATGACCTCAACTTTCCCGTTGTCGGTCACTTTAACACAGTGCCCTGCTCGCATGCCCATGTGTCTATCCTCAGCATGCTGCAATGCATCAGTGAATCACAGTGCAAATTGAAGGAACAACATCTCATCTTCAGACAAGGCACTTTCCAGCTTTCTGGACTTAATATTGAGTTCAACCCCTTCAAATTGTGAACCAATTCCCATTCCTTTCTTCCTTTTCCTTTAGCTTTCCTTGTTACATTCTCTGTCACCATGTCCTCTCTTCCCTCCCCCACCTGAATGGGACTGTCTTCTTTTTTCAGTCTTGCAGTTAGACACACCATTTTTCTGCTATTGTCACATTCCAATCACTTAATCTGAACTATCAACATCCTTTCTCCACCAGCATTCTACACCCCACCATCATCGCATTCCCCAAACCTACTCCCAACAAACTAAACAAACTATAGTATAAATGCTACCCCCTCCACACTTCAGCTCTGATTAAAAGACATCTAAACTCTAAACATTAGCTTACTCTCTCTCCATGGATGCTGTCTGACCCGTTGTGATCTCCAGCTTTTGTTGTTTTCAATCACACCCCTCATTCTGCTAAGTGATAGAAGTCATGGAGTTGGGAAGTGATGTTGAAGATAAGGAAGACATAAGCTTCTTTGAATTTACCAAATTTAAAAGCAGTCTCTGCAACATTGACTTGCAAATGCACAGTCATCTGGACTGGATCATAGGAACATAGAAACATAGGAAACAGAGACAAAAAAAAGGCCATTCAGCCCTCAGCCCTGCTCCACCATTCAACCAGATCATGGCTGATTGTCTGTATCAATTCAGTTTTCCTGCAGTAACTCCATATCCCTTGGAATCTTTAATATCTAGAAATCTGTATTAAACAAACTCAATGTCTGAGCCTCTACAGACCTCTGGGATAAAGAATTCAAAAGGTTTGCCATACTTTAATAAAGAAATTCCTCCTCATCTCAGTCCTACATGGCTAAACTCTTATTCTGAGATTATGATCAGTGGTTCTAGAGTTTCCCATCTGGGGGAAACATCCCTCCTCCATCTATTTTGTCTAACACTGGAAGAATTTTGTCTGTTTTCACTGACATAATCTCTTCCAAACGCTACAGAATACACACCCAATCTCCTCGATCTCTCCTCATAGGCTCTCTCTATTATCCCAAAGATCAATCTGGTGAAGCTTAATTGCATGCCCTCTATAGGAGGTATATCTTACCTACCATGGATAAATACAACATTGTACACAATACTCAAAGTGCGGTCTCATCAAAGGTCTATCAAATACAACTACACCTCTGATAATAAAGGTCAATATATCATTGGCCTTCCAAAATATTTACTGCACCAGCATGTTAATTTTCATTGGCTCAGTTGAAGCATCCACAAGGACATTAAAAATCCATTCAGCAACGAGTATGGGGATATGATCTTGGGTAGGTTAAAAAGTCAAAATATGAGTTGATTGGATTTGGAATCAAGATTCAGATAGTCAGCTGGAGCAGCCTAATTTGTTTTATCTTGCACTTAATTCTTCTAGGTGTCAAGCACCTATTTTCCTGAAAGAAATCTGATTGCCTCCTTTACCCAGTAGATTTTTCAAGTTGTAGATTGCGCAAGTTTTCACAGTTGTAACACAGATATAATTGACAGAATCTCTTTTCTTTTTAACCTAACCCATGAAGTACTGCACTTCTCTAAATTGGAGAAATGGCTCACTAACAAGAGAAGGGACCCAAACATCATTGAGCGAAGAGAAGCCTGAGCTTCAAGTTGTGCTGATTTGTTAAGACAACTTTTGATTTAAAAAATCAGAGATCTGTTACATAATACCTTCCAGAAGTGCTTCATGCCAAAATGCTTTGGAGCCAATTAAATGTTTTTAGTCGTATTCACTGTGTAATTTCCTTCTTTATAATTGAGACACAGCAAGCTCCCCAAAACAGCCATGTGCTATAATGATGTGTTTTAGTTATGATGATTGAGGGATAAATATTGTCCAGCACACTGGGGTTAAGTCTGCTGCTCCTCTTCAAAGATTGCTGTGGTGTCCTCTGACACCACAAGAGAGATCAGAAAGGCTCTTAGTTTCATTTCTCAACTGAAAGACTGATATAAATACCAAGCTCTTGCTATGGCTCTGTGGTAGTCACTTCTACCATTCATTTGAAACTGTGCTTGTTCTTATGATTTATTTTGACAGCTATGATGAATGTAGGCTGTGTGCATCTTTAGCTTATTGGTTAGTGGTACTCATCGACTAAAAAACAAGAGTTTCCAACGGAGGAAAATATCATTTCTGCTTTTCCAGTCCAGGAAATGATGCAGATGTAATATTCAGCCAGCTTCTTGTAGCAGTACAATTGTCTAAATTTCACAGAACATAAGCATTCAGTCCATTGAATTTTTTTCTTTAGTTTTCTGAAATACTTAGTTCTATTCCTATTTTATTTTATCTTGAATGATCTATTCACTTCCCTTCATCATAAGGCCAGATGTGGGGATGTTCATCGATGATTGCACAACATTCAGCGCCATTCACAAATTCTCAGATACTGAAGCAGTCCATGGCCAAGTGCAAAAAGATTTGGACTGAAAAGTGGCAAGTAATATTTGGGCCATACAAATGCCAGGCAATGACCATCTCTAGTAATCAAAATGAAAATTTTCCTTTAGTGTGGAGCATTATTAGATATAAAATCTAATGCCATACCTTCACATTTAACTGTGGTACCTTCACTGAATCCCACACGATCAACATCCTTGAGGTTACTATTGTCCAGAATCTCAACTGGGCTCACAAAAGTGGCTGCGAGAACATGCCAGAGGTTAGAAGTACTCTGCCGAGCAACTCGCCTTCTGATTGTCCAAAGTCTGTCCACTATATACAAGGCACAAGTCAGGAGTATGATGGAATACTCCCCACTTGTCTGGTTGGGCACAGCTCCAACAATACTCAAGGGGTTTGACATCATCCAGGACAAAGTAGTCTGTTTGATTGGCATCACATTCACTTCCATATCCGCCACAAATACACCGGCACCTCCACACACATCATCTATTGCATCCTCTGCACCCGATGTGGCCTCCTCTATATTGGGGAGACAGGCCGCCTACTTGTGGAGCATTTCAGAGAACACCTCTGGGACACCCGGACCAACCAACCCAACCACCCTGTAGCTCAACACTTCAACTCCCCCTCCCACTCCACCAAGGATTTGCAGGTCTTTGGACTCCTCCATCGCCAGACCACAACAACACGACGGTTGGAGAAAGAACGCCTCATCGTCTGCCTAGGAATCCTCCAACCACAAGGGATGAACTTGGATTTCACCAGTTTCCTCATTTCCCCTCCCCCAAGTCCCTCCTCCCTACCTTTTATCTTAGCCTGCTGGACACACTTTCCTCATTCCTGAAGAAGGGCTTATGCCCGAAACGTCGATTCTCCTGTTCCCTGGATGCTGCCTGACCTGCTGCGCTGTTCCAGCAACACATTTCAGCTCTGATCTCCAGCATCTGCAGACCTCACTTTTTCCATCACATTCACTCCCTCCACTAACATGCTCAGTGGCAGCAGTGTGTACTATCTACAAGATGGGCTGCAGAAATTCACCAAAGATCCTCAGACAGCACCTTCCAAAACCACGGTCACTTCAATCTTGAAGGATAAAGGCAGCAGATACATGGGAACACCATCCATCACCTGCAAGTTCTCCTCAAACCCATTCATAACGCGACTTGGAAATTTATCGCTGTTCCTTCGCTGTTGCTAGGTCAAAGTCCCAGCACTCTCTCCTGAAATGTGTTTTGGGTGAACTTACAGCACATGGACTGGAGTGGTTCAAGAGGCAGCTCATCACCGCCTTCTCAAGGACAACTGGGGGCAGGCAATGAAGGGCGGTCAGTCAGCAAGGCCCCTGTCTCACAAGTGAATAAAATAAAAGTGATTAAGAAATTCTGATTCCAACAATTTTTTGAAAGGCATTTCATGTCTAATAATGCTCCACAATGAAGGAAAAGTTTCATTTTATTTATCTGAATAGAAAAAAAAGTTGCAAGGTTACAGTGAACAGGCAGGGAATGTAAATGGCTGAGTGGCACATTCAGACTGTCAACATGGACATGATTCTTTCTGCGCTATAACCATTGTATGGTTCTATTTTCTTTCAATGACCACAGAAATATAATCCGGAGTGCCTCTGCTGCTTAATATGACAGCACTGGACCTTCCCTGGATCAAGAACCCCAGTCCTAGCTGCCAGCTAATCAGAGAAAGCCCCCCTTTGCCAATGCCAGATCACTCAAATTGGCACTGAGTGCCTTTGCACAATGGACCTCAACCCCACCATCCCCCCCAGTCCCAGAATTCTAGAAGGATTTTTTTCTTTTCAGGTCTTCCATGTAGGAAGGTCCCTTAGTCATTGCTGGAAGAATATCAGTGGCTGCGAGATGAGGCACTTTTGAAGGAAACATTAATTGTCCACTTATGGGTCTCAATTAGTGTCAGGTTGGAAAAATGCAACATGGGTCTTTTCACCAAGGACTTAATAGGAACATGGGTGTGGAGTCAAGGCGGGGGGTAGAAATGGGCTCCCCATTCATTCACCAACCTCTCACCTGATTAAGCGCACCTCCACCTCAAAACTCACATTGGTTAAGGCATTACTTTCTGCCTCACAGCTCTAATAACATCATAGAAGAGGAACAACAACATTGGTGAATTTTTACGCCAATTGACAATGTTTCGAGTGTAGCGACTCCACATCAGAACTGCACTGATGAAGAGTCACCAGACTCAAAACATTGACTCTGCTTCCTCTCCACAGATGTTGCCAGACTTGCTGAATTTCTCCAGCAATTTCTGCTTTTGTTTCAGATCTCCAGCCTCTGCAGTTCTTTGTTATGTTTTAATGGGAAAGGAGATGGAAAAATCTGAAATTGCTTCAACTTCTTTATCCGATCAAAGCAACAACAGACCTTGTCTAATGTGAAGTTAAGGAATCACACATTATAATTATACATATTTCTTCTAATCTTCATGTTTCTTTGAAGCTGTGAAGAACAAATCATTAACTAGTATTATCTGAGGAAGTATACACTCTTTTTAACCCCCTCACGTTGTTCCAACAAAGATGTTCAATTAATTTTAGCATGCAGTTATTAAAGGTATTAAAATATAATGACAGAAATTGAAAATCTACTCTTACTATTGCTGTAGCAAGAGCTATGGATTCCATAAGACCATAGTCAGGGGTAAATATAGGGTAGGGAAATGGGTCTGAGTGGGTTACTCTTCAGAGGGTCAGTGTGGACTTGTTGGGCTGAAAGGCCTGTTTCCATACTGTAGGGAATCCAATCTAATAAAAAAATAGGAACAGGAGGAGACCATTTTGCCCCTTATATCTGGTCCACCATTCAATAGGATTGTGGCTGACCCGACACTCCTCACATCCATTTGCCTGAAGTTTCCCCTTAATCTTTGATTTCCCTACTAATCAAGATTCACTTTACATTTTTTCATCAGGAGCACTATTGAAAAACAGCAAATAAATCGAAAACTAAAATTAAATAATGTTTTGAATGATTTGCAATTATTTCAAATTGTACTCCGTAAACCTTATTGACAACCAAATCAAACTAAGCTTTTACATTTTAAGCTTTTATAAAGCTTTCACAATTGTTTTATTTTCTGGGCTGAAACACACTCTGTCAGGCTCAAGGCTTCCAGTCTATTGAAACAGCTTTGAAAAGAAAAGTGTGTAGAGGGCATGTGGATTGCAGCAGTTCAAGAAAGCAGCTCACCACCATTTTCTCAAGGGGAGATAGGGATAGACAGTAAAAAGAAATCTCGTGGATAAAGTTTTAAAAAATATGGTGAGGATCCTATTTTCTCAGCTGAGGAGTGTATCTTCCTTTTATATTTTAAGTCTGTTTGTTTCTTCAAGACCTGTCTTGTTGTGAAGGAATTTTGAGAGAAAGGGAGAGAAGGAGTGTTGAATTTTCCCATATTTGGCAGAGAGTTTCATGGAAGGTCCTGCTCCTTTGGTCTTGGCAATGTTTCTTATATAATCTTCCCCTACTCACCACCACATCAGTGATCCGCCCTTCTTGTTGAATTGTATAATCACAGAAATAAAAGTGCTTGCTGCTGATGGGACCTTCCACATTGTACCCCAGCTGCACCCCATTTCAAATGCCATCATTCAAAATCTACTGCTCCACTGTCATTATAATCGGAGTGGCTGAGAAAGGGAAGTGTACACCTTGGTTCGTGAGCAAAGACCTGAAGGTCTTGGTGAACAGAGGGGTGGAGAAGAGAGCAACTTTTATTCTTCCAGACTGCCAAAGGAGGCCATAGTACCAGACAATGCCATCTTGGACTGAGAAAGGCACTTGGGTCAGTGTAATATCCTGGTCAGGAGAAGGTCAATGACATTCTACACTCTGCAAGGGCAAGTACAGGCATCTTCTCTCCACTATCTGACACGCACTGTAATTCTGCCTTTGCATGCATCTATCACCAAGGCTAGTGGTCCACCGGTCCCAGTAGTTTATACAGCATGGAGAAATGATTTCAAACAGGTATAGTTAGGTAGCAGTTTTTCACTCATCCACCTATTCCTCCCAAACTACTATGCTTCATGACACCAGTGCCTCCTATTCAATTACTGGGGACACCTCACCACCTTTCCTGCTCCTGAACCATGACTAATGGCTCTTCTAGTCATTTTTGCATCCCATATGCTCTTTTATATTTTATTAGATCTTACCTTTATATTTGTAGTTGCCCTCCTTCCCCGGTCATAATGACCCCCTCCATCCCAACATAAGGACTGCAATCCACACCATTGAATTTTCCACTTTTCTCAACATAACACTGACTGCCTTCTAATAACCTTTCTGGACATTTGCTGCCCAAGCCTTAAGGACTGACCATGGCCAACCACTGGACAATGCCCATGATGTGTGCTGGAGCCGCCTGACTGACAACAGTCCCCCCGTACTCTTCTTGGACTTTCAGACATGGCTGTTAGAGTGAATTGTATGCAATATGTTTACCACATGAGCTGCTGGCATATACTGCGGGTATAACATTGAAGTAGCACAGTGCCATTCAGCAGGATTTCCATCTGCTTGTCTTATGGTGCTGGCCACCAGAGTTAGCTGCCTGCCTTTCTCTAAGATAAAGATAGATAGATTTTTGAACAGTAAAGAAATTAAGAGTTATGGTGAGTGGGTAGGTAAGTGGAGCTGAGTCTACAAAATGATCAGCCATGATTTTATTGAATAGTGGAGCATGCTCAATGAGCCAAATGGCGTATACCTGCTCCTATTTCTTATATCCTTATGTTTTTTGTCTCCACTAAATAACAAGGCAGAGATGCTATGAGTACCTAAGAGACATTTCGATAAATGTGATGTGATGCACTTGGGTGGGACAAATAAGGCAAGGGATTTCATGATAAGCAGTAAGACTCTGGAAAGCAGATGAGATTCGGGAGGGAGAATGATTGAAATTCATAAACTTTTGAGAGGCAGAGATAATGGGTTTGACAGAAAGAAACCTTTTACCCTTGATGGCGGGATGAGTGACTAGAGGACATAGATTTAAATTAAGAGATGTGAGAAAATATTTTCTCATGAAGAGGGTGGCATAATTTGAAGCTCACTGTCTGTAAAGGTGGTAGAAGGAGAAGCCCTCATAACATTCGAGAAGTATTTAGATGTGCTTGTGATGTCAATATATTCAAAGTTGTGGGCCATTTGCAAGAAAATGGGATTGCAATAGTTCATTGCTGGTTTTTGACTAGCATGCACACAATGGGGCTGAAGGGCCTCTTTCTGTGGTGTAGACCTCTATGGCTCTTAGTAAGCTGAATGTGAGTGAGCACTAAGAAAACAAACAGTGTTCTTTTGTGCATCCTGTGCAGATACATGGGATGGGCCTGTTTCCCTGCACACACCGTGACATGGCAGGAGCATTGCGATGTAAGGTATCGGTGACTGCCAGAGTTTTGTTGAAGTGCTTGATGAGTCTTTTGAATTTAGTCAAAGCTCAGCCATGTTGATGCAGTGAGGCTGGTGTTTTGCCAACGGTGACATCTGTGAATGGAGGGTACAGGTGGCTGCTGCCCAAGGAATTTGCCCGTGTAAGAGTTTGCTGAATGAAGGTGAACATGGAGGCCCCGGAAAAAAAATTAGCCTGCTTCATCCACCAGCTCAGATTTCCATCAGAAAGTGGTGCCATCTAATTTCTCAACTGCATAGAAACGGGGCGAGCTTAGCTAATGATGATATACAAATACATGGAAATAAGGTCCTCACCACTTGTAAGTGGGATTTGTATGTAGCCATGGAAACTCAAGGGGAAAATCGGACTTTGTTTTCTCAATGTCGAGAATCTTGTTTTTTCCATTCTCCCCACGTTCTCCCAAATTTCTCCCTATTTCCCATGCCATTTAAGGACTGGGAACATTCCAATAAGTGAGGTAAATATATGTTGTTTTAAGTTGCTGATGGGAGTCAGGTTATGCTGGAATATAAGCACATTACAGTTTTTCTCAATCTGTCTACAGCTTTTGAAAGAGCAGGCCATAGTGTACCAAGTCTCCACTTAGTAGCATTCTTATCTATATAACCAGAGCCAGAGAAATCTCTGCAATTGCTTTACTCCACTTTCAGGCTGTTACTTCTGTTGTTTGCAAACTTCTAACATTAGGGAGAAAGTGAGGTCTGCAGATGCTGGAAATCAGAGCTGAAAATGTGTTGCTGGAAAAGCGCAGCAGGTCAGGCAGCATCCAGGGAACAGGAGAATCGACGTTTCGGGCACAGGCCCTTCTTCAGGAATGAGCAGAGAGTGTTCAGCAGGAGAAGATAAAAGGTAGGGAGGAGGGACTTGGAGGAGGGGAGTTGGGAATGTGATAGGTGGAAAGAGGTCAAGGTGAGGGTGATAGGTCGGAGTAGGATGGAGGCGGAGGGGTCAAGAAGAAGACTGCAGGTCAGGAAGGCGGTGCCGGGCTGGAGGCATTCGGCTGAGACAAGGTGAGGGGAGGGGGGTGAAGAAACTGGTGAAGTCCAAGTTCATCCCCTGTGGTTGGAGGGTTCCCAGTCGGAAGATAAGACGCTCCTCCTCCGACCGTCGCGTTGTTGTGGTTTGGCGATGGAGGAGTCCAAAGACCTGCATATTCTTGGTGGAGTGGGAGGGGGAATTGAAATGTTGAGCCACAGGGTGGTTGGGTTGGTTGGTCCGGGTGTCCCAGAGGTGTTCTCTGAAATGCTCCGCAAGTAGCCGGCCTGTCTCCCCAATATAGAGGAGGCCACATCGGGTGCAGAGGATGCAATAGATGATGTGTGAGGAGGTGCAGGTGAATCTGTGGCGGATATGGAAGTTTCCTTTGGGGCCTTGGAGGGAGGTGAGGGGGGAGGTGTGGGGCCTCTCTTTGTTTTTTTTTAATCAACGTGACATCCCTTGTACTGTCCAAAATCACTTCCTTGAATGCAAAACATATAATTCTTTTGCCAATTAAGTATTGGAAACTGTTGTCCATATCGTCAACGACAACTACCTAACTATTTTAATCCTATTTCCCAGCACATGGACCATAACCTTATATGCCTTGGGATTGCAAGTGCAAATCTAAATACTTCTTAAATGCTATGAGGATTTCTGTCTCTACCACCCATCTCGGGAGTGAGTCCCAGATTCCCACCACCCTCTGGTGAAAAAGGTTTTCCTCACACCTCTGCTAAACCTTCATGCTTTACCTTAATCTATGCCCCCTGGTTATTGATCACTCCATCAAGGGGAAATGTTTCTCTTGTTGTTCTTGCTGTTCCTTCTTCACCTTTGGGAACTGGTATCAGCTGAGTAAGATTGTCACTTACAAACAGAACATACAAATCAGGAGCAGGAGTGGGTCATGCAGCTGCTTGAGCCTGTTTTGCCATTCAATAAAATCATGGCTTGTCTGATTTTAAACTTAAATCTACATTCTTTCTTACTCCTGATAACCTTTCACCCCCTTATCTATTTATCTCTGACTTAAAAAAAAATCAACGACACTACTTCCACCAACTTTTTTGGAAGAGAGTTCCAAAGACTCATGGGTCTCTGAGGAAGATTAGAATGAGAATTAGAATCCGATTTATTGTCACATTTACTCACGAGTGCAGGGAAAAGTTTAAAAGTCGCCACTTACATTGGTACAAAAGATATCTAGGTACAGATTCTTAGGAATAAATTAGAAAAATAAAGGAATAAAAAGTTCAGAATTACAGCTCTTCCAAGCAGAGAAGATGTGTTGGCCTACAGTCCATGCCGGGTGGGCTTCGCCTCGAGGGCAGAAGTCTGCGTTGGTATCTCTTGAGGACGGGAATCTATGTAGGCTTCACCTCGAGGCCGAGAGTCCGTGCTGGATTCTTTTGAAGGTGGTGGTCTGCGCTGGATTCACCTCGAGGCTGGGAGTCCATGCTGGATTCATATCGAGACCATGAGTGTGAGAGGTAATTTCGGTTTAAACTTTAAGATGTGCCTGGACCACAGACTGATCTATAATAAAAGACAAAACTTTTGTTTCTTTTCTAACAACCATTTTATATACTCAAAAGTAGAATAGTTTAAATTGTGCAGAATGCTGACAATTTGTGAGCGATAGTAAAAACAAGCAGGCTCTTGATTGATGAAGCCATTCACACAGCAGGGAAGGATAAGTCCTTGACTGATAAGACTGCTAGCACAGACAGAGAAGAATAAGTCTTTGACTGATAAGACTACAGGGTGAGAAAAACAACAACTTTAGAGACTCTGAAGACATTTGTTGCAGACTTTGTGATAAAAATAATGATGTTTTTAAGAATGTGAACCTCATGGCTTGTTGGAGTCAAGGAGAGGAGGGACTTGTGCTGTATATAATGGGAGACTTTGTAAGCCTCAGCGCGCCTTTTCTTTAAGGGTGCCCGACTCTGCAGACTTGACTTGTTAATAAAACTTTGTTTTCCTGAATTTGTCTAGAGCGATTATTGAGAAGCGATTTTCGTTTCTAACAATGAGTCTGTGCTGGATTCAGCCACAACCAGGTGTCTGTGCTGGCTTCACTTCGAGGCCGGGAGTCTGTGCTGGATTCATTCGAAGGTGGGGGTTTGTGTTGGATTCACCTCGAGGTCGGGAGTCTGGGCTGGATTCACCTCGAGGCTGGGAGTCTGAGCTGGATTCAACTCAAGGTCGGGAGTCTGGGCTGGATTCACCTTGAGGCTGGGAGTCTGAGCTGGATTCACCTCGAGGTCAGGAGTCTGGGCTGGATTCACCTCGAGGTCGGGAGTCTGTGCTGGATTCACATTGAGGCTGGGAATCTGTGCTCCTTGAGTCCAGGAGGCCGTGCTGGATTCACCTTGCGCCCGAGAATCTGTGCTGAATTTCCTTTATCTCTGTTTTAAATGGGCAACCCCTGAGTTTTAAATAGTGACCACTCGTTCATGATTCTCCTATAAGAGAAATCATACCCATCAGTTAAGATCCTTCAAGATTTTACTCATTTAAGTCAACTTTGTGATTGCCATTGCTGCACCACAGCCAGTATTGTCTACTTTCACCTCGTTGACATGATTTGATTATGAGTCTACCTTGGCTAATACGCTACCAAAACCTCAACTTCGAGACTTGAGTTCCAATGATCTCCTATTAGGACTTCCATGTTGCACTCTCTGTAAGACTACTTATCTCCTTACTGCTCTCTGTATCTTAGCAAAATCTTATTCATCCATCACTTCTGCTGTTACTGTACTTCAGTGATTGAGCAACATTTTAGTTTTTTAAGTTTCCACTTTTTCACATCAATTTCCCTCTGGTTTCACTCCTGATAGCCTCCTTCAGACCTTAAAAGCCTTTGAGATCTCTTTGTTTCTTCGATTCCAATCTCTTGTATGTTTCTGATTTTAATTTATCCCCCATTAATGCCCATGCTTTCATCTGTGACTAGAAACTTTGTAGTTCCTTCATTGCATCTCCCTTAGTTTTTGAGGTGCACCTTCAATCTGTGACAAGGAATCCTGCAAGTTCATACTGTTTGGCTGAAGAAATTTCTCCTCATCTCAGCCTTAAATGGCCTACCCCATCTCCTTAAATTATGAACAGCATTCCTTCTCAATTTCTTGACGATTGTGAGGGCCTCCATAGCAACTTCTGGAACTGGAGGCCAATGCTGCAATTGGCATGCTGATGCCAACACAGAACCTTGAAGTGCGTGCCTGCAGCTTAGAGGGAACACTGGCTCTGGGCTCCCCAGTAATTGGTAACATCCTTTCTACATTTACCATGCATAGTCCTAAAGAATTTTAGAGATTTCAATGAGATAGCCCTTCAGTCTTCTGAGCTCCAATGAATACAGTTCTAACCCATCCAGTCTATCTTTATACATTAGTCCTGCCATCTCAGGAATCAGTTTGATAAACCTTTGTTGAACTCTCTCCATAGCAAAAACATCCTTCTTTCGATAATAAGTCCAAGACCCCACACAATACTCAAGATGTGTTCTTGCCAAAGCCATGTATAATTGCAGCAAGACATTCCAGCTCCTGTACTCGAATCCTTTCGCTATGAAAACTAACCTGCCATTTGTTTATTCAACACTTGCTGTACCCGCATGCTTTCATTCAGCACCTGATGTCTTGATGCAACCCCCCTTCCTATGTCATTCAAATAAAAATAGACCTTCCTGTTTTTGCTACCAAGTGCATAACCTCACGTTTATCCACATAGCACTTCTGCATGCATTTTCCCACTCCCTCAACTTTAGAGATATTGCATTTAGTTCCGTCAACTAAATCATTAGCATCTATAATGTGAATAGTTAGATACCAGCCATTGATCCCTGTGGTAGTCTCCAAGCCATTGCGTGTCACTCAGTAAAGAGTAATTTATTCCTTCTCTTTGTTTCCTGACTGTGAATAAGTTTTGTATCCATGTCAGTACACTGCCTTCAATCCCATGTGCTTCAAATTTACATGCAAATCCCTATGTGGACCTTGTGAAAAGCCTTCTGAAAATCCAAGTAATCCACATCCATTGGCTCCCCCTTATCAACTTGATTAGTTACATACTTGAAAACTTACAGTAGATTTGTCAAGGATGATTTCCCTTTCATAAATCCATGCTGATTCTGTCCAATCTGGACACTGTTTTCGAAATGTTCAGCTATTAAATCTTTGAGAACAAACTGTTGCATTTTCCTACTATTGATGCTAGGTTTACCACCTGTAATTCCTTGTTTTCAGTCTACCATCTTTATTAAAGAGAAGGGTTACATTAGCTACCTTCTAATTCATAGGAATTGTTCAACAATTTGTAGGATGTTGTAAGGTGACAACCAATGTATCCACTATTTCTAGGGCCACTTCTTTAATATAGGATGTAGATTATTGGGCCCTGGGGATTTATCGGCCTTTAATCCCAGCAATTTCCCCAACAGTATTTCCTTACTACCACTGATTTCCTTCAGTTCCTCCATCTCACAGTACGTTATGTTCCTCTGCAATTTTGGAATGTTATACTTTTTGAAGACAGAGCCAAAGTATGTTTGCCATTGTTCTGACATCTGACAAAAGTGTTTTTGTTGATATTGGTCATGTTAAGTGTCTTGGGAAATTTAACTTTGCTAAATGTGCTTTAACAATGCAAGTAGTAATTATGGAAAGGAAAGTTACAGAGAATTTCATTTAAGGCCAATTTTACATGATTCACACAGAAACATAGGAAAACAATACAGCATAGAAGATAGCCATCCAGTCCACCATGTGTGCTGGCTGAATATATTACATAGCCTGATCCCACTTCCCAATTCTTCACCTGTAGCTCTGTAACTGTGACTCTTCAAGTGCTAATCCATGGTTTAGGACAACTGTCCAGAATTGGAGAGGAACTTACTTTGGGGGGAAGAGGATCTTGTTCTCATGGCTTATAGAGGCATCAACAGCAGAGGCACAACAAAGAAAGGGATTAAGTATGAGGAGCTAGGTACCACATTTGCATTATCAGTTCATTTGTTTTATTTCTGCTGTCTTTTGCATTGAAATGGAGAATCTTTCATTTTGCCCTTTTATTATTTTTGTGCCTTAACTTTTGCTTTATTCTTATATTTTTACTCTCTATCCCTTCCTGATGCTGTCAATTTATCATTTTTTAAAAAATATTAATCATTTTCTCTCTGTGTCTCTGCTCTTCCAGAATTAGGAAGCAAAACCTCAACAGCTATCGTCTCTGGATTAATGCCTAACTCACATGCAAATTGACAATGGGGTCAATAAGATTAGAGAAATGAACGCATAGGTCAAACATGAGTGCAGGTGGAGGTGGCTTCCAGTTTGTGGAACACTAATACCAGTACTGGGGAAAGTGGCATCTGTACCTTTGGGACAGTCAACACGAGAACCATGCTGGAATCAGTGCTGCATATCTAGGTCAATAGAGAGGGGTTTAAATTAAATAGCGGGGTAAGAAATCAAATTTTGGAAGATCTGCCATCCATACCTGGTCTGGCCCAAATGTGACTCCAGATCTAAAACTGCCCTCTGGACAAATGGGCAATAAATGCTGACTTAGCCAGCAACATTCACATCTCATGAAGCAATACCAAAAACTTACATATTTTCCAAGCTGAACAGTTGCATGCAACTTTTGATGTCTAATATGTGCACTAATTGTACAAGTGTCAATTAAAACAAAAGACACAAATTTATTGATGCTGACTCTGATTTCTGGTTTCAATGTCTTTAAATAAAATGTTAATTTCCATGCAGGTAGCCTCGCTTATTCCACATTGGACTCTTGACTTGCTGAAATATGTGGTCAAGTGTGATTTTGGGTCAGTATTTGTCCTTTTTAAAAAACATTTTAGCTGAGGGAAAGTCTAAGGCATAACAATCAGAGGATGAAAGTTAAAATTTGAGAATCTATATTAACCACAATGTATTGGAGTTCTTTAAGGAGTTAACGTTTGCTGTGGATAAATAGAACATGCTGTATTTAGATTTTAAGAAAGGACTTGACAAGCTGCAGGGTCATTGAGTGACCAGCAATTTAATTGGAGCAGTACATAAATAATTCAAGTAAATGTGCAAGTCAGAACTTGGGGATTCTGCAGCCGATATTTTACCTTCTGAAGTCCCAAAACCTATCCATAATCCACTAGGCAGAAATCAGGAATGATGGAATACTCCTTACTTAATGGAACAGTCTGCATGATTGGCACTCTGTCCCCAACTTTTTACCATGCTCTCCCTCCATGGATGTAGTGTGTACCAGTTCCGAGACATATTGCAACAGCTTACCGATTCTCCTTCAATAGCAGCTTGTAAATGGTGTCCTCTACCAACTATGGAAAAGAGATGGAGTAAAGAACATAAGAACATAAAAACTAGGAGTAGGCAATCTGCCCCTTCGAGCCTACTCCGCCATTCAATAAGATCATGGCTGATCTTTTTGTGCCCTCAGCTCCACTTACCCACCCTCTCATCATAACCCTCAATTCCTTCATTGTTTTAAAAAAAAAATCTATCTTCGCTTTAAAAACATTTACTGAAGTAGTGTCAATTACTTCACTGGGCAGGGAATTCCATAGAGTCACAATCCTCTGGGTGAAGAAATTCCTTCTCAATTCAATCCGAAATCTGCTCCCCCTAATTTTGAGACTATGCACTCTTGTCCTAGTTTCATCTGCCAGTGGAAAAATTTTCTCTACGTCTATCTATTCCCTTCACAATTTTATATGTTCCTATAAGATGCCCCCATATTCTTCTAAATTCTAATGAATCCCAGGTCTTCTCAGTCTCTCCTCATAAGCCAACCCACTCAATTCCAGAATCAATTTAGTCAACCTCCTCTGCACCCTGTATCGTGCCTCCACCTCAAGTAAGGAGACCAAAATTGCACGCAGTACTGCAGGTGTGGCCTCACCAGCACCCTATATAGTGCAACGTAACCTCCCTGCTTTTAAACTCAATCCCTTTTGCAACAAAGGACAAAATTCAATTTTCCTTCCTAATAGCCTGTTGTACCTGCAGAACAACCTACTGTGATTCATATATAAGGACTCCCTCTGCATAACAGCATGCTGCAACTTTTCACCATTCAAATAACAGTCTTTTTTACTGATACTCCTACCAAAATGGATGACTTCACATTTATTAACATTTATAAAGGATTACCCATACATTCATTGTCAGAATAGCTACTGAACATGTAAGAAAGGAACTTTGAAAAGATGAGATGAGAACAAGATGGAGCAAGGGTGTGAGTACATAGAGTCCAAGGTTGGATCTTTCTTTCCTCTAGGCGAAAATGAGGACTCCAGATGCTGGAGATCAGAGTCTAGATTAGAGTGGTGCTGGAATGATGAGGCGCTTTTGCCCAAAATGTCGATTTTCCTGCTCCTCGGATGCTGCCTGACCTGCTGTGCTTTTCCATCAGCACACACAAATCTTTCTTTCCTGTCGTTATGTTCAATGAAACCTGTCTGTTCCACTCTTTCGACCTGATCTTACCAGTGGAGGCACAATCTGCAGTTGCAAATTCCCCTTAAGTTCACACACCATCAGGACATGAAACTTCATCATTAATTCTTCACTGTAATTGATTCAAAGTGCAGAAACTCCCTCCTTAACATCACTTTGGATGTATTTACACCCTTGGACTGCAGACGATTCAAAGATGGCTCACCAACACTTGGTTGAGGGCATTCAGAATGGGCAATAAATGTCGACATTGCTATCGACAGCCACATCCCTTGAAAGAATTTAATAAAAACAGAAGGCAGAGAAGAATTAGGTATACTGATGGTGTTGAATGGACATAGAAAAGAGAAGGATTGTATGGAGTACAAACACCAATATCGACCAGTGGGCTGAAAAGCCTGTTTTGGCACTGTAGTTGAAGTGTAATTACTTCCAGCTTGCCATGTTTCATGGTTAACAGTGGAGTTTCAATTGCTTATGACAATGACAGATTTACTCCAAGTAAAATCAATGTCCAAGAAATCCATGGTCAGGAAGGATGTTTATGAGCTGCAGAATTGCAGACAATTACAATTCATCACTATTTGATGAATGTAAGGTCTAGTCCAGACAGCAGGGGGTGCTCATAACCTATTAGGTGAGCTTGCAATTGTTGCTAATGCATTCAGGCATTTTATTTGAGATAATCTGCAACACTGAGATCTTTCCAGCTCATTGCCTATCATTCTTGTCATCACTATCAAACTATCCTGCTTGGTTCCACTAAATTTGAAGTTTTTATTGCTACCATTCAGAACAATGTTGTACCAAACATTTCACCTGTTGCGTTCATCATGACTGAAAGTGCCCCTCAGTGCTTTCACTGAATGAGATGTTATTTGCATTAGTTTGCAGGCACAGTGATCAGGTGCAAGATGATTTAAATGTGTAGTGAATTAAAATTTAGAAATTGTTTCAAAAGTGATGTGAGGTATAAAGTTCAGTCTGCGGGTGTGCTGATAGCGTGAATGTTATTATCTGACAATAACCTGGCAGTGTTGCCTCCTTCAGATGTCAAGCCATTTCTACTGTTTCTAAGCAACAGCTCAGGTGCACCTGTGTTTAACGGAAATAAAAATACATAATTAAAAGTTTTGAATATTTAAAATCACGTCTTGTCAATGTTGCGAGTGCGCAGCAAATCCTTCAATGTTTAACTGAGAGAAGGAAACAGATTAACAATTTGTCCCTTTCCAGCAACCAATGCTAATGGTGCCCTTCAGAGTTCTGTTACCTGTAGGCGCCAAGTCAAGATCTGAAACTAAAATGGAAATTGTCTTTCTGCACCAGCATCTGACTCAAAGTCTTGTGCTTGCTGTGTGACTGTAGACTCTGAGGATTCAGGAACTGTTATACAATACGGAGCTTGCAACTGAGTACAGTTCCATCATTGAATAAATCCCATGCATTTCCACTTTCTAGTAGGATTCGCTCAATAAGGATAAGGTGAGCAAAACCAAATTGACTTTTGAACTTGTAAGTTCATGGCCACCAATATCAAATTTAACACTCCTTACCATCATCCCCGTGAGGTGCTTTGTCAGAATAGATTTTAGTGAATATTTAAATGAGCCTCACGTGTTTTTAATCCATTAAGAGATTTAACACTGTCCAGCACAGAGCATGCTGCCTGTTTGAAGATCTGAACAACCTTTGTTAGAACATGTAGCAATGTGCCCTAATTCAACTTTGACATGAGACCAACTTGGTAACTTCTGGAGTCGAACATGTGCCTGAACTGAATGGCAATTGAATTAGGATAGGGAAAGTGTGACAATGGACAAACAATTGCCATTGCTGAACCTCATTTGAAAGAATTTGCTGAACAGCCAGTCCTCCTCATAGAAAGCTCACTGATCTACTACAGGGAATTTTGGTAAATGATTGATTATGACAGGGCTGCAGCGGGTACCTCAAAGGGCAAGAGTTGGAAGATTCAGGAGTGGAAGGCAACAGCAGAGAATGTTTATTCAACATTTGTAGCTGCAAAGGGATGAAAGATCCGAGAGCCTTTCTGGCTCAAAAAACGCGAGCAACCACAGCAAACTGTGTGCCAAAGCTGCAACCAGCATTTCATCAATTTAGATGAGGATGTCTTACATATCCAAACAGAATGGCCACTTCCCTACATCTGTTAAACACAAATATTACAAAGGAGAACTAACAAGTAGTCACAAGTAGATGGAGATGAAATAGCAACAGGGCTCATAACCATGTCAGCTGCAGAAGGAGTTCTGGCTGCCAAAAAATTGGATTGGCTGGACAACCACTTCCTGTGCAATTTTAGTTTCATTACTATCCTATGCTTTGAGGATTTTGTCTCTTTGGTTTGGTATTCACCCCATTTTTATCAGTTGTGAGAAGTGGGCATTGCATTTTCTGTTTTGATTTTAGATTGATGAGACCAATAGGATTATAGCAACATTGATCTGGGTTTGAGAGAGATTCAAATAAATGTAAACAAATGGTGGAATTTTAGGGACGAGTATAATCTGTTTTAGCTAATCCCAGTTGGCAGAAAATTGATAGAATCAAATCAATGAGAAGCAAAATCCTGTTGGATGTAAAGGAGGCAAGTAATCTTCCTCACCAATTGGCATCTGGATGGGTATTCAGTTACAGTTCTCTGTATGATTCCACAAGAAGCAGATTGTTACCAGTGTAGTGTTCTCTATCTTGGGACAGCTACCAATCCAGTCTTTTGAATATTTCTGCAAAGGTAAAGGGACTGTTCAAGATTGATATATATTAGATGCATTTATTTTCAAAGTACTTCTCTATCCTTTGATGACGAAATTAATCGTTATTAACTGTTGATAGTTTTGGCAAAGTGATCTCATTACTATTAAAGAAAAAAACTCCTTACCTCTTGTCTAGTTTAGGACAGGTCATAGCAATTCATTAGTTTTGCAGGAGATGCGGTTAGTTTCTGTCCAATGTATAGAGCCGGTGACAAAAATAGAAATCGCTGGAAAATCTCAGCAGGTCTGGCAGCATCTGTGGAGAAAAATCAGAATTAGCATTCAGGTCAAGAGAACAGTTCTGAGGAAAGGTCACTTGACCAGAAACGTTAACTCTGATTTCTCTCCACAGATGCTGCCAGACCTGCTGAACTTTTCTAGCAATTTTTATTTTGTCTCTGACTCACAGCATCCACAGTTCTTTCAGTTTTTATATCGAGCCAGTGTTGGGAGAGCTTGACCAGTATCTTTCCTGCAGACGTTAGTGACAAAGCAATTCTGACAATTTTCTGTAACCCATTTTAACTTTGGTCAAGGACTGATTTCACCCTTGATCCAACAGAATTTTTGAAAAAATGAATCTTAAACATTAAGTGCAGGTATACTTTAACTGTTAATATTGAAATGCAAACCTTTATATTGAACTTATTGCAAAGGAGATTTAACTGTGAGGCAGAATAAGAGGAGTAAAAACATAAAACTTTCAGCCCATTGCTGCCATTAACCTAATTGCCCACATTGTTCTAGGTTTATTTGACTATTTATGAAATGCTAAGTTTGTGCTGCCTCAATATTTTTCCTTCTTAACGGTTTAAGGTTTGACGATTATTTTTAGAACTGCAAGTATTGTACTAATTTCCTGGTGTCTTATCTTCACTTGCATTTCTAATTTATAGCTTTCTGTGCCCATTCAGTATTTTTTTTTCAAAACAAGTGAATAATGACATTGCATCTAACTTGTGAAACAGTGAGAACTAAACTCACTGAGTAAAGAGTCAGAGATGGTTGGGAAAGTAGCAAATGTTGATGTTCTGTGACAAACTAGTTTAATTTTATGAATATATATTAAAAAAGGTATGGATGCATGATTAGTATCAGTGTTAGAACCCTATTAGAATTCTATTAATGTTTTTTTAATTGCTTTTTTTCCTTTAATTGCCTGTATTTGAATGAAAATCCTTAATTTCTGAGCTTTCAACATCTGTCCTTTCAATTGCAATATTTTCCTCTGCCTGTTTGCCCTCTTTCTTCTATCAATCTTAACAACAGTCTTGTTTTCGCTGACCAGTCTTGATATTCCTGTATTTCACTTGCTGTTTCTTTGCTGATCTTGACATCTTATCCTTTACTAACAGCTTATTCACTGACTAATCATGTAGCCTATTATTTGGACAACTAATCCAGAGGCATGGGACAATTGATTTGGAAATATGAGTTTAGTTCTCACCACAGCAACTGGGAATATATTAATTAAATAAATAAATCTGGAATAAAATATCAATTTTAGCGAAGCTACCACCTTGTTGTAAAAACCTGTTAGATTCACTGATGTCAATTTTCAGAAGGAAATCTGTTGAGATATCTCTGTGATTTCAGACTCACAACAATGTGGTCGATTCTTAGGCATTCCCTGAAATGGCCTATCAATTCAATCAATTCTGTTGGAGAAAGTGGCTTACCACAACCTTCGAGGAAAATTTGTAGTGGGCAATAAATGTTGGTCTTGCCAGCAGTACCTGCGTCCTGTGAATGAACAATAAGAAAAATATTGAAAGTTTTGGTGTTTTGCTGTTTCTTTTAATGCTGTTGAAGTTTTTCTGCCTCTTGCACCCTCCTTTACAGCTGTTGAAAACTTATTCCATCTTGGTCTTTGACCTTTTGCACTCTCAATCTATCTATTATCTAAACCTTCTGCTTGCTTGTTCTCTTTCACTTGTCCAACTCTCTTTTATTTGTGACAAAGCTGTATCCCTCACCTGTCCTTCTTTCTGTCACAGCTCTCACTCTTATTCTAGTCTTTCCTCTACTTTCTTTAATGCACTTTAGTCTTTGTTCTCTAATACTCCTTTCTCCTTACCCCTTACTCAGCTTGGCCTCCAATCCTCCTGTTGTCCCTTTATTTTCTTCTTTACCTCCTTCTCTCTTTCTGGAGGTAAAAGTATATTTTTTATTCACAACTGAGAAGCACTTTACCTAAATTATATTGGCTATTGGTGTTTCTGAACAAAGTGTTTGACTGAAATGAATTTTTTTTAAAAAAAATCTTTATCTTTGAAGTCATTTTATTTACAAATTTGCCAACCAAGAAAAAAAGAGATCTACTCATTGTGTGGCAAATAACAATCCTAAATGCTTATTTTATGAGTTTTGCAGTTTAAGGTCACTGTACACTTCCTCCTCTTTCACTAACCTCCCTGCAATATATTATATAAATGTCTTTGGATTTTCTTGGTTTTAAGAACCATTCAAACACAAATCAAAAGAAGGTGATGAAAGTGGCCTACGTTGCTCAATTAATGTGTGTTTACACAATTGTTAACCAATCAAAGCTTTTATTTATTAAAAATGCATGATGCATATCTAACATATGCAAGCAAGAATGAATGCTGCTGTGCACTTTCTCAATAATTGATGATTGGCTGAGTGAACAATAGCTCATTTTGTGATTTGATCCTATCCATGTTCTGTTAACACTTTTTTGTTGCAAAGACAGTGCACAAAAAAATTCATTTTTGCCTTTATATTATTTTTTAAAATATTCCTTTTTGCATTTCCATATTTAATTTTCATTTTTAGATTTTGTTTCAATCTTTTCATTATTTATGTTATGATTTTTTCCTCATTGCCAACCTTGTGGTCCAATCAAATATAACCTTACATTATATTTTGGTTATCCTCAATTGAGCTCAACTATTCCCATTCAGCAACTGAGGGTAACTTCTCTCAAAGGACGGTTGAACAATTGGAGATTGCAGCGTGTAAACTCTTTGTATTGAGGGCAAAATCTGATTGCAAGCATCGAAAACTGACAAATCTCCAAAGTGCTCTAACTGCATCCTTCTCCTGTGGATGCCTCAATCACAGTCAGCAAGTCCTCCTCCTTGACAGGAAAACCACTGACTGTAGACTAATAAGTGGAGGAAAGGAAAGAGAGAAGGGGCTTAGAAGCAAAGTGCTTCCCTGATCCCCCTGGTAAAGCTGATTGCATGATGCATTCATTTATTCTTAGAGGCTTGATTGTAGTTAGTGAATATAGCTTAGAAGCGCCGGGAAATTAAAAAAAAAGAAATAAAGTCCTGTATCTCATACTGCTCTGGTTCTTGACTAGGTGGCTGGAATGCCTGGTCGTCTTGGGGTGACTGTACCAAATCGTGTGGGGGTGGATTGCAGACCCGAAGCAGGACCTGCCATTCCCAGTTAGAGGAAGGGTTTGTTTGTGAAGGAGTTTCAGAAGAAGGAAGATTATGCAATAAGCAGCCTTGTAATAGTAAGTTTCAATTATTTTATAGGAAAATGAACACTGTATAGTTTGGCCTCTTGATTTAGCTGTTCTCCTAAATTCTCCCTCTATTCTCCTTTCTGACCTTTATTTTCTACTTGTACACCTTCACACATCCTCCTTGTCACTCCTGTGACAAAACTAAAACTCCCCTGTTATGCAACAATGCATGTGGCACAGTCTGTCAAGCCCAGGACTAACTGTTCTCCCAATCAAATCTAGTTCAACTCAATATGGTACAACACATTATTTTGAATTTAAAGTCCAGCAATTCCAATTTTCACTCTCTGTTTCTCAGCTCCTCTTCTAAAACAGGCTTAAAGCTAACCCAGGATAAATTCTTAGAAGAATTGCCACCTTCAAATAGGCTACCTCAGAACTATGTTCCTAATCTTCCTAAATTCTGATAATGGCTCCCTGTAGCGTGGATCCACTAGTCTGTAATCTCAGTTCTGACTTGGTTTGTCTGGACTCACCACTGTCAGGACCTGACCTCAAGGGATGGAACCATCCACATTTTCACATTTTCTGTCTTTATGTTGGGATTTATCACGCTGCTTCTTATTTGTTTCATCACACTCATGACTTAATTCTTTCACTCCACTCTTAATCTCACTCCATACATGATTCATTTTTCTGAATATCACTGTTTCCATCTTTCTTTTCTTATGGCCTCAAAGTTCAATAGATATGTGGAGTAATTACAATGTGTGTTATATAACTGTCTGATTATTGTAATGTTTCAAGTATGCTTAATATTGTTAAATTAAGCTGATTCGTACCATCAATATCCCTGCTAATAACTTGATGTAAAAATATTTAATTTGGTGCATACCTTTTACAGTAATTAAGAAATTGCATCATCAGGGATTGTGTTCTTTTCAAAATGACCTGTTTTCATGCTATTTATAGAAACATTGAAAATTTCTTTCGCTTAGTGAGTTAACCCAATCAGAAGCTGATCCATACAAAGGACAATCATGTGAGATGTGTGTGTGTGCGGAGTTTTCCACATTTAGCTGTGTTAATTACACATGCCTAGGTTGGGTAGATTTAATCAACAGGTGTCTTTTGCAAATGAATGTAGACAGGATCAGAGTCTAATGAAATAATTTCACAGCACTTAACATTAAGATTCAAGCAGGGAACAGCTGCCACTTGTCAATTTACTGGAGGGTGGAAAATGTTTGTAGAGTCATCCCCGACAAGAAATCAATGCCATCAGAAAATGAAAGGAGTTGGCAATGGGAGAAAATTGGCTGAGAAAATTCATCAGGAAAAATCCAACTTCTTGCTGCAATTTCCAGCTTTTGCAGAACTGTGAATATTGTCACACTTTAATCTTGCTGCCGAACCTAACCACCCTTAGAAGTCATTTGTATGCAGTGGAGCTTTCTTAGCTTCCTTCAAGATGCTTAGCTCCTGATAAGTCTGTCAAGTTGAAAAATACATTTAAAAACCTCATCTGATGTGCAAAGAAATTTGCTCCATATCTATTCATTTTAAAAAAAAAAATAATTTTCCATGGAGGGAAGAGAGAGTAAAGAAAGAATCATTCAAAGCTGCTTTTATGAACTCCTTAGTGGCCTGCATTTAAAGAAACTTTGTTAGAGATTGGATTTTGCTTCTCTCAATTCAAGCTGGAGGATGGCCAGGGGAAGAAGAGAGACAAAAAAACTGCAATAGAAAAGACGGGTTCATTTTGAAGAACATATTAATAAAAGCAATCTTGCAGTCAAGGCCATTTACAAATCAGAGAAATCTCATGAGATGGTTCATAAATGAACCGAATTGGTGAGAAGATTATCAGGAGGCTCGCTGTAGATGACAACATTTAAAAATGTAGAATTCCATATATAAAAATAATGGAGAGATTTTCAACATATTCTGTGATTAGGTTTTTATCGGGTTTAATTACTTTTTCTGCTTTTATTGGATTTTGATGTAAATTTGTTGAAATGATGAAGGTTTATGACATCCTCCTCCAACTGCCTAGATAGATTGAGTACTATGGCGTGTGAAGCTAAAATAAGGCAAGTAAATATAATTCAGCTTATATGAAAGATTGTGGTATGTGCAGATATCCACCTCCCTTAAAAAAACTCAGATACAATAGTTTTAAATAGGAGACACATTCCAAATTATTTCAAATTCCAAGTATAAGATTGTGCTAGACTGAACTTCCAAAATGGCTACAAGTATTTGATTAAGCAAACCAATTGTTTAACTTATTAAAACACCTAACCAGATATCATTTAGGAATGCAATATAGACCAAATGTTTCATAATCTGCCCCCCCACCCCACCCCCGACTAAAAGAAGTCCAACTCTTTACTCATGTTCTACTTTGACATTGAGATTATGACATGTATAATGTGGATTGAAAATACTCTGTGGAGATTGCTTGCCAATCTGTTTGCCAATGTTACCCCGTTCTCTTCAGCTACAAACTTTCAGCTCTTTGGATTAGATTTACTCTATTACATAGGGAGCTAATTGTAAGACAATCTCTTATAATACATATTCCCCAATTTTTATCAGTTGACAAGAAAACCAGAAAGACCTGATTTAGTAAAAATCATTGGTATACCTTGACATTTGTTTGAAATATGGGATCTTGATGGTGAGACTTTTGAACTGAAGACACCCTCTGTTAAAAAAGGTATTTGATGTATATGCTTAATTATCTGCTATTATAACAATTATGTAACCTAGTTAAAAGAAAACAATAATTCCAGTAAAATGGACTGCAGAGATTTGAAGGTGTTTTTACTATTATCACAGTAATTTCAATTCTATCTTCAGATGATGTTTACCCAGCAAACATTTTATGTTGTATTTTGGGGGGAAGAATTTGATTTCACAACAGATTTATACTAACAAAAGATGGAAACATAATGTCCTCTTGAAATTTTGATGTGTGGTAAAATTTTGTTAATTGATTGGAATTTTCTAAAATGCTACATTGACACAAATCACAGGAGAATCAAGCACTCCTACCATATCTTAAAATATTTTCTGTGCATACATGGGATGAGGGAAGAAAACGTTCTGAATCTTAAACTTTATTTAAAAAAATCTGTCTGCACTTCTACAATCTGATCTACAGCATTTTTTAAATTTAAGAAAGAATGTGTACAATGGCCTCCTTCATCCTTCCAGCTCAATAAATGCATCAAGCTGTCATTTCCCCATTCTATTAATAGTTCAAAATAATGTCCATGGCTCTGTTGACTCCTCTGACATTTATTTGAATGAGCTGCTGTTAAAGTCAAGAGTTGTTCATGCCCTCTTGATCTATGTATAGACCTAACAGCTTGTTTACAGGGGAAATTGACTTGATCCAACCATTTAGTCTAGCCATTGCTACCCAAATCTTATTGGCCCCACAAACTCATGATTTTAAATGTTTGCTGACTAGCGTTGAGGGAAGAGCAAATTGTGAATCAGGGCCACATTCAAATTTGTGCAAGTAGCAATTACAAATTCTTTTCTTCTAAATCCAAATAACAATGTGCAATGAAAGGGAGAATTGGGTGCTGAATCGTCAAGTGACTCCCTAAGACTATTATGGGAATTTGGCAACTGGTTTACACTTCCTCCAACTCTTGGCAGAGACACTTTCAAATGTGAACACAATTTAAATAATTATTTTAGTTTATGAGAACTTTGTATTCTTTTTTCTTTTAAGCTGAAGTAAATTACAACACGGTCTTTAGAACTCAGTTTTCCTTTTACTCCAGGCACTTCCACACGAAGTGTGATTGCAACACCATTAATATGTCATTAATTAAACAAATTTTCTCAGACAGCTATTAGAAATAAAAGTAATTCTAATATTTAAAATAACTTTATGTCTTACTTCATTTTTATTAAACTAAAAATCTTTAGTCTGTTTGCAATAATGAATAAATATTATATTCTTACCTTTCTAAAAAGTCATTGGCCTATACCAATATCATATGGTAAATGTATGCCTATGGTATTGTTTTCCTTAATTGAATGCAGGCATTAATGTTCAGGAATCATTCTAATAGGCTAAATGTATTGGTTGTCAGCCTTGCCTGAATAGTCACACTCTTTCCTCTAAGTAATAAGCTTGTGCACGCTGACAGGCAAAAGAGATAAGCAATAACATACAACCAAATGAAAGCACAGGAAATCAAAAGTGTAAAGAATAATGGCAATCTGGAAAACTGGGACTGATATTAAAGGAAGGGAAACTGAAGGTGAATATTTCTGAAAAAGGAAACCATTTGTCGATACTTTGCATCATGCACCCATCAAGACAAATGTAAGAATGCTAAATAACAAATTATCACACCAATGCATGCCTAAGGCAGAAAAGGGGCCAGTTGGTTGGAAAGCCCATTCTGATTGGCTGACGTGAATGCAATGTGAAACTTTGGGCTCCCCAAGACATTTGATAATTCAAAAATAGAGCAAGACTTAAATTTATTCCTCTTAATTGCAAAGATTGAGCCATTATTTATGAATGTATATTTCATGTAACAAGCATAAATGAGACATTTATATGTTTATATTATTTACCTAAAAGTGATAATTGGTGAAAATATTAGCACACTTGGGATTGTTTTGCACATGTTGTTCAATTATGGAATCACATCTAGCAGTACTTATCACACATTTGGCAATATCATGCATGATTTTCAGTGCTGATACATTGCCAAGCATATTGGCCATGTGTTCCAAAGGTTTGCTGATCAAATCAAAAAGTGTTGACCTTGTTGTTTGAAACAGGCAATATACAGATCATACTCAAACAGCCTGTATTTGAAATAGCCAAAATAAAATGTCTACTGTTAGAAATGTTTCTGCAATTGAGCAGCACTTACCGAAAACCCCTGAATGTGCTCACAACAATGCTAAAATCAGTTCAAAATAATCAGTCAAGTTGTAACATGGCTTTTTATTGCTTACTAAAAGCAAAATACATTTTACAATGCAATTCAATATGCAAAACCTATTCTTTGCGAACAAAAGAATATGTTCAAACCTTGCACCTTTTTGAAATACCCAGAGATGAATGGAGCCTATGCTGCCCTCTACTTTCTCCGTCACAATGCCTCCGTCAATCAAAATCACTTGGAAACACTTTCATTATCGGATAAATTGCTGTAACCACTTGAAGTCTGGCAATTCTGCATTATTATCATGATGAGTACATCATGAATAACTTCAGTAACATGTCTCACTTTTGTGAAAGAGAAATGGAAGAAGAAAAAGTAAGAACCACAAAAAAACAAAAATATATTTAGAGTGATATCAAGATTAAAGGTTTTTATAATATTATAGCAGGAAAGAAAGCTAGTAGAATATAACCAAAACTCTTTAAATGAATATTGGGGTCATATTTTAAGTTAAATTAACAATGGGACAGACCTGTTGGGTTTTAGCTTCATATCACTTGTTACTTCTGAGAAACTAAATAGCTGACATTCCACAGAAACTATTCATTACTTGAGGAACCGAACCCTGAAAAGTGGGTTCACGGAAACAGTGAAAAAAGCAGTCAAGATTGGTAGTTTCTCTCCTAGAGTTTTAAAAGAAATTCATAAGGAAATTATTGATACTTCAGCTGTCAACTTCAAAAGCTTCTTGGATCAGGAATTGTCCCTTTAGAGTGGGACATTACAAATATGATTCAATGAAGAAAATTGAGAGGCAGAAAAATTGGGCAATTGCACACCTAATAGTCTGTAATTTGTTGTGGGGAAGTTATTAGAATGTATAATTAAGGGCGGAGAAATTTGAGATGATTAGAAAGAAGTAATATGGATTTGTAAAGGGGAGTTTATGTCAAAGGAATGCTTTGAGAAAGTATCTGAGGTAGGAAATGCCTTACAAATATACTGTATATAAGCTTTCAAAATACATTAGTAAAGTTCTAGGAAAGAGAGTATTAGCTGAACTTCAAACATATGGAATTGAAGGAAAGTTATTGACCTGTTTAGTTTAGTTAAGTAGTAGAAAATACAGTAGGTATATTGGGTTTTGATTCTAATTAGAAAGACTTAAGTGCAAACATAGCCACCCTCTATGAGAATGGAAAGAGTCTAGCAAAGAAAAAAAGATGAATTTTACTGCACCTCTACAAATGTTAAAGATTATAAAAATCAGCTCTCGATTAACACAAAGGCTGCTGGGATGACCTTACCTTGGATTAGTCCTGACAAGAGCCTACTTTACTCTCCCACCTCCTCACTTGATAGCATCATATTGGGTGCTGCTTATCATGCTTAACAAACATAACCTTCCTGGACCCATCCCCTGCAGGCCTTTTTTCTGACCATTGTTATTGTTAAACTTTTATATCTCTGACAACCTCATCTGTCCCCATTCTTTGACTTTACAAATTCAGGTGATTGGAGGTTTTATTTTTATCTTCAAGCATACTCTCTTCAGACTTGGAAGAAAGGAAAACATTATTGTGGAAGGTAATTTGTTTCACTCTCTTTGATATTCTGAGGTTCTCTGCTGAACTGGATAAGCTTTCATTTCTGCTACTTCTTTTGCAAATACATTATCCCTGCTGGAGCAGGCAGTTTTTTTTTTATTGTTGCAGTATCTTGAATCTTTAGATATTGCTTGTCTCTTCTTGGTGATGTCTTCCATGGAATTGTATTTCTAACCTATATTGGTGGATCTTTGTTCTCCACGTTTCAATACATCTATGCTAAAGTCGGTAGACATTTTAGTTCAATTTATTCATTAGTTTTGACTTTTTAAATTTGCTCTCAGTGATTGGAGAGCTAGGAAAAACAATTTGTTTACTTCCTCAGTTTATAAACTGAAAATTTCTTTTGTCTGGATGCAGTGTCTGTGATTATTGTTGAGGATTATTCCATGAAAGCTAAGAATGTCAAATATTCTACTTGGATTTGACCTATCCAAGTCACTTCAAATCTCATGTCTGACTTGGATTTGACATAGCTAATTGCCCACTGTGCTGATTTAAAATCTAACTCGGTTCAGTTGCAAATACTTCCGTTGTCTTGAGTGGAGCATGCTGTTTAGATGCTGCCTCTTTGTTGTTCATTTTGAAGTTTGTTGACGCTTGGAATCTGAATGCTCTCCAATGTTGATAGGAGTAGAAAATATTTCCACTGAATCAATATCATCACAGCTTTCCATATTAGATATGGGTACGAAACAAACTTCTTATTTCAACACAATTGACCTCAGTTTACATTCTGCCAAGAGCTGAAGGAGCCATGTAACCATTGTCTTCTTGCAGGATGTCCAATTTTCTGTTCTATCTGGCCCATCTCTGAAATCAATTCATCCTGGCATTCTAGTTCTGATGCCCAAACCTCCTATTGTGGTTCAGCAGATAATTTTCTTTTTAAAAAAAAAACTCTTTATTTTGGAATAATGAAAGTCTTCTCATGCTTTGCTGCTGTTTTAGAGGGTTTTTGTAGCTTCACAGCTTTAATAGAAGATTTCCCACATTTCCAAGATATAATAAGGTCTCTGAAACATTTCTGTGTTATTGTAGAAATTAGTCGCTTCTTTAAATTGCTGAATGGTTATCTGCTTTAAATGACGAGAGACACAATTCCCCAGTTTTCCACTCATAAATTATATGAATTTATCTTGTGGCAATGTCCAATCTAAACTACAATTTATTTTTCAAATTCTTGCCCTTTCAGTCTGAATTACTGTGCATATTTCTTCTGTTCTCACATTTCTGTTATTAGACCTATTTGAAGTGTTCTTCAGGATTGAATGTTGGCACAAGCTGTCTTTGGGGTTCGCTGCCATCAATAATCAGCGGTATCTGTTTTTTTTTAAGTCTCTTGTTTACCAGCATGTTTACCTCAATGGGACTGATGCTGCTAAATTGCATCTACATCCTACAGCTGCAATGTTATGGATGCTGCCATTCACATCTTCTATTGAGTTTCTTAAATATTGCTGGAGCTGCATTCATCCAGTCAAACAAACCTTTAAATAAGGTAAATTGACACTTAACTATGATGGTCCGTGGGCCAACTTAGGTGACTGCCCACTCTCTGAACTGTGAAAATGAGTTTGGGAGGATATGGGGATAAACCCACCCAGCTGAAATGTGTAATATCTGACCCATTGCTGGAGTAACTAGTTGGGCATAATCATAGTAGATGGATATTAATGCAATTAATTGTGAGGTGATTCATTTTGAATTTTAAAATAAGATTTTCAATTTCTAGAGACCACTAAAACATTATGTTCAAGTCTAAAACATCCAAATGTCAGATGGAATGTCACCATTTATAACTTGAGGGCTAGAATATAAAGGGACACCATTTTTACCTCAGCTATACCCAGGCCTTGGTTGAATCAAATCTGCAAAATAATGTACATTCTGGGCACAATACTTCAGCATGGTCATAGTGATTTGGATAGAGTCACAGTGCAGGTTTACCAGAATGTGGATTATGTGGAGAGATTGCAAACTAAGTCAGAATAAACCAGTTTGTATCCTCTGAAATGTAGATTGGGGTGTTTTGATTAGCTTGGTTCACTGATAGGAATCAATAGATAAATGAGGGTAAGGACATCACCTTAAAATCAGAGCCAGTCCACCCAGGAGAGAAGTTGAGAAATATTTCTTCATGCCAATAACTAGAAATAGAATGCTGCCCCAATTAATAATGTTACATGTGTGATTAATAGGATGTCGCCTCGCACAATTCAAGTGACAATGGAGTTAAGCAAGTGGGTGGAGTTAGAACACAGGTGTGCTACGATCACATTGAAAGGAAGAACAGTGTTGAGGTCTTGAATGAGCAACTCCCATTCCAATGTTCATTACTGTCTTTCCACCTGCTGTGGTGTTTCACCTTGACACTAGCCCCCTTCATAGTTTCTCTGAAAAGCATGGACAATTTACTTCCAATTGGTGCCAAAGGTATTTCCTTTTGAAATCTAATTGTACAGGATTGGAAATGTTCACATTTGGCACCCTATGCAGTTATGAGCTCATGTGATGGTACACAGCCCATTCTGTACTTAAAAGCTTGCTTTGCACCAAAGTGTTTCAGTCAGAACATTGTTGTATTCACGGATAACTCCATTACGAACAGGGTTGAATACCATAAACATTTACAGCAGAATGTGAGCATAAAGCCCAGCATGTGGGTATAGCCAACAAAAGAAATGTCCAACCTAATCTGACTTTCTAGTTGTTGATTCATAACTATGTAGAACAGAGCACTTTGATTTCCAAGAACATTTTTATGATAAAACTTTCCCACTCAACCGAGCCTTTAGGATGGAAGCTTCCAGATCTCATGTTCCTTTGAGTGAAAGATTTCTCCTAAACTTTCCTCTAATTCTCTCACCAATTACTTTAAATCTATGCTCTCTAGATATTGACCATTCCGCTAAATGATCTAGGTCCTTCCAATCCATTCCATCTGGGCAACTGATAATTTTGTAACCTCAATTCAGCCTCCTTTGTTCCGAAGAAAACACTCAGAGAGAAGTTTCAAAGAGAAGCTTTTTTTTTATTTCAGAAGTGAAGAAATATGTAATAATGTAGGTAACAACAAGCTTGAATTTCAAAAACCTGAACATAGTAGGGAGAAAAGAATCATTGGGAGAGGCAAGGATTTTCACAAAATGGAGATCATGGAAAAATAGAAGAACTGCAAATGTCAATCCTTTAACGATTTCTTATTTCTAACTTTCTTTTTAAACTCTGTAAAGTAATGCAACCACTTTTTATTGCTCTTTTGTATCCATGATGTGTACCGAGATACTTGTACCTAAGATGGTGCCATAAGAAGAAGACATTGTAAAAGCTTTTCACTGTACTTCTACAATGGAGTACACATGACAATAAAGGATATTCTGATTCTGACATTACGCCCTTCAAACCTGACTCTCAATGTTATAGATTAAGGCTGATCTGTCTCTGACCTCAATTCCTGCTTTGTGTCTGTTCATCATTGCACTCAACTCCTCAATTTTTCGACAATCTATCTACCTCCTCTTTAAACAGTCTCAGTGATCTAGCCTCCACATGTCTCTGGGGTAGAGAATTCTAGACATTCACCACATTCTGTGAGAAGAAATGCCTTTCTTTCTCAGTTTTTGATAAACATTTCCTTATTCTGTAACTGTGCCCCCCCCCCCCCCCCCCCCTCCCACCCTCCCCATTTGAGATTTCCCTACTGGTAGAAACATCTTCTTAACATCTACACTGTGAAATTATTGAATGTTTCAATAAGATGACCCCCTCATTCTTCTAAACTCATGATTATGTTGTGTTGTGCTCAAAGAAATTAAATCAGGGCTTGCAGCTATGTAATGATCCATTTTTGTTTGAATTCAGAATCCAAAGCAGAGAGGTCAGACTCATTGTGAAGCATAGCATGGACATGAAAAAAGCAAAGAGAAGGACAGTCTAGACCAAGTGGTTGCAAATAGATAACAACAAACTCAACATTTAAAATCTGAGAAAAAGAACGGAAGAAGGGAATAACATATTCTGTTTCAAGATTCCAAAAATTAATAAAATACCATAGGATAACATGCAGTATTTCTTTACCTCAAAACTGTTTGGTCTCAGATAGAGTAGACAGTTTCCAATGAGAGCAGAAGAAGTAAGCTAAGAATGTGAAGAGAATAATATTGGTAAAATAATGGGAAATTATTACAAGAGGAAGAGACAGGGTTTTGGAAGCTAAAGACAGGGAACAAAATCACCTAAGAAAGATACATTTTCTTACCTGATCGAGAATATATCTGGACCGTGAAATGGCTAGCATATTGTCTTAGTAGAAAACATCATCTTCCACTGTATGTGCCAGCAGTTTGCACTGGGCCTGAATGTGACACTGATTCCCAAATTTTAGAAAAAGCAAAAGATTTCAGACGCTGGAAGCATGAAATGGGCCCCAACACAATCTAAAACAAGCTCATTCCAGAATTAGGTTTTATGTTGTTGTGACCATTTCTGGATGGAAATGCACTTTTCTTTTTCAAGATAAATAAGCCTTCAGCAGTCAATATCCCTTTATACAGCCAAATCCCCTTGTCTGTGGTGAAGATTTTTTTTAAAATTTGAGATGAGAAAAAACAGTTTTTCATTTAACTTTTGATGATTCATCTGTTTGAGGTAGGATAATTTTTGAAAAGTACTATGTCTTTTATTGTAGGGGACAAAAAAAAAAGCTCTCATCCATCAATTCTCCTTCCTTAAATAATTTAATTGTGAAATTGTAATCCTGAATATTCTTAAAGTTAAAGCAAAGGTTATTTACATAAGCCATTGCCTTGCTGTAGCACATGGACACTATAGTTCCAGAAGCCAATCATTGAGGTCAATAGACTACAGGAAACACCAAGATGTTGACGGTTTCCATCGCTATGGATACTCCCTATCTCAGACAGGTAAGTGGTGAAATGAAAAATCTTTGTTTCATGCTAACTCTTACTGCACCCGACTGTATGTTTGTCAAAGCTTTCACTATGAAACTGTTTCACAATGCTTTTTTGTCACTTCTAAACCTGCATGACATTTTTTTTTCATTTTCCATTCCTTTAAAGTGGCTTGGTTGCTTTAACACAGTTGACCCGGCTTGATTTCTAAGTGCATTCTTTTAATTGAATACATGCTTTCAGTTTAAAATATAATGGGGCCCCTTTGTGAAAGGAGAAAAGGAATAACTAAAGACTTAATATTTCATTGCAGGCCTCAATGATCTCCTGTGGGTAATTAATAAGTTAGAATTTAGTCAAAAAATGGATTCCTAGTCATAATTTGCTCTGCTAAATTATAAATGTTAGCTAGAAAGTCGTTGATATCTCTAATTCAAATAAATTTTGATTAGAGTTTCAACCCATTTAAACAAGAAATCTCATCTATATGCAGACACAATATTAGCAGATTACGAACTGATTTACTGTATTAAATGCACATGAAAGGGTTTAAGACTGACCCCTTCAGAGTATGACTATCATTTTGAAGTTAAAGTGTACATTTACAGGCAGAGTAAGATCTTGGGTATCTTTGAATTTTTGTCCAATTAAAACTTCATAACTATTTATACTGTAATTTTTAAAGTCCCAAAGTACTTCAGAAGGAGATTTGGAAATCAAGGCTCAGAGTAGCTCTCCTCTCTCTGAGTCAATGAGCCATCTGGGAGACATAAGCACCATGTAATGCTGTTCAATTGCTATGCTATTAGAAATATTTTGGAAGTGATGTTAAAACAAAGCTTCACCCATTCCTTAAGGCAGATATATCAGATTCCAGAGCACCATTTTGAAAATGTGTGGATAAAATTGAAGCCCATGGAGTAAATGGAGAAGTTTTAATGTTGGTTATGAGGAAGGTGAATGGTTTGGTTTCAGAGTGGAGAAAAACATTCAGTAGTGTCCCTCCGATATTAAGACGTCTGTTTTTATTTCTATATTTATAATGAGGATTTCAACTTGTAGAGTGCAATTTTAAAATTTGCAGATGATACAAGAGTAAAACTTATTGTAAGCAGTGAAGAGGTTGGTAACATATTTGGGAGGAGATACAAAAACAAAATACTACACATGTCTGAAACAAAGACTGAAAAATATTGGAAGTATTCATTCAGTCTTGTAGCATCTGTGGAAGCGTTGATTAGGCAGAGGTTAATGCTGGCCAGGAAATTAGGGAAAGAGTTTGGCAGGAGCATTGAAGAAGGTGGGAAGTGTGGTTTCAAGTGCTTGATGTCAGGATAGAAGCTCTGAATTCTCCTGGTAATGGGCTGTAAGCGGGATGTCAGTTCTGGCTTCACATAACAGGAAGCTAATTGTAATTGCTTTTGTATACAATGAATACTTATTAAAACACAAGATTTTATGATTAAATGTTACCATTTTGACTTATAGTAGAGGCAGGAAATACTTTCACAACCAGCTAAAACAGTCATGGCTCCAGGAGAACCTGTCTTTGGGGTGGAAGGGCTGTCATCACTTGGATAATTTGCTGTAAGAGGGAAAAGGACAAAGACCACTACAGGCAGATTGAAGGTAACCGAGGAAAGGTATGGAAAACTGAGGGATGGTTGAGGGTGATCAACTGAAGGTCAAAAGCAACCAAGGGAAGATTGAGGAATATTGAGTGGAGATCCAAGATCAAGGTGAGCAAAACCAAGATGTACTTAGAAAATGGTTGAAGAACACCAGTGTGTAATCAAAGAATATTATGGGGTGAGCTTGGGTTCTGCCCTCTGTTTAATTCCAATTGGTCACATAAACCCAATGTTCCTGGAGTTTCCCTTGGAGGAGAAGCAGTGAAGATGAAACATGACATCAAGTCCTGGAGAACACTGGCCAAAAAGGCTTGGGAGATCAGAGGATGAGGCTGGTCATATAGAAGCAATCTGGGTCAAAAGTCTGGAGTTCCCACTCTTACAGCAATGTGGGTGTCCTGCAATGCAAGGACTGCAGCAGTTCAAGAAGGCAGCTCAATGCTGTCTTCTCCAGCACAATTAGGGGTGGACAATAAATGCTTGCCCAGTCATTAATGCCACATCCCATGACTGAATTAAAAAGAAACAAAACAAGAGTCAGTGTAATAATGAGTAATAACAAATACATGGATAGGAAACAATTAGAGGAATATGGGCCAAGTGCAGGGAAATGCGAATAGGTGACCCCACTACACAATACACTCTCTCTCTCTCTCTCTCTTTCTCACATACGCAAACACACTCTTACATACTCAGACACTCACGCAGACCCTCTCTCATGCTCTCTCTCACACACACACACTTACACTACTCACAATCCCGCCCATACATACCCCCTCACAGGCATATAATCCATCACACACGCACACACACTTTACCAAGTTTTTGCACTTGCAAACGCACTCTCTCTCATGTGCACTCACACTCATGCACACTTTGCAGAATTATATTTGCAAATACATTCTATTTTGCTCAAAAAATGTACAATCTGTAAGTAGTCAATACAGGCGGTCAATACATGTAATATTTTGTAAATTCCACTTTGGAAATAGCACCAGTCTGACTCAAGATTGGGATAGAGACAGCGTCTAACCTTACACCTTTAATGCATTGCCTGAGCTGAGATGTAACCATTTGTTATAAAACCTTATGTTATCTTGAGAAAGTGACTTAAAGAAATTCTGGAATTTACAAATTAATGAACTTAAACCTGCAATCCATTCTAAAAGATGAAAGAATTAACAACAATCCAGGTTTGTTCTATATATCATTTCAGTTGCACCACACTAGACTTTTGCTCTAAATTCTGTGTCTTATGGTCTTATTCTGCACAACCACATAATAAAGGAGCAGTGCGCCAAAAGCTAGTACTTCCAATTAAATCTGTTGGACTATAACCTGGTGTTGTGTAATTTTTAACTTTATCTAGCATCAGCCAACCCCATTACAATCATTTTGACACTTTGATTATTCACTGGGAATGTGCTTCAGAAGCAAATCAATAGGCTGCCCCAGGTCCACCTTGCTTACAGGGATAAGTACCCAGCTTGTGTAATGGACTCAGCTGCTTCTCAGGAATGCTTGCTACCTGACTTAGTGCTCACTCGTTCGCTGACCACGCGAATACTGTCAGTATTGACTTCCTTTCCTTGCCATGCGAATTAGCGCAGTCATAAAAACAGGCAGCTTGCCTTGCTGCCACACTGTCTTCAGCCTAGGGAATGTACATTTTGTAAATGGCAGTGCAGTACATCAGTCTCATACCTGCACAATGTGCCAGCAGTTTATGCAGCGAACATGTTGCATGTGCAGCAAGTAAGTAGTCGATGTCTTAATATCTTAGAGCAATCCTCACTAAAGTCCATGGAAACATGATATCAGTTGGTGAGGTGGGGTGGCACTGTAGGTCAATGGTAGCCTTCCATGCCATACAGCTCAGGAAATTGGCCAAGGTCAGGTGTGCAGCTGGCATGTTTGCTGTCAGGAGGTACGCACTTATGTAATCCAGGTCAGTTTGTGTGGCCCATAGCAGCAGGTTTGGGAGTGTTTGACTGTGGTGGGTGGTAAAAATAATGACTGCAGATGCTGGAAACCAGATTCTGGATTAGAGTGGTGCTGGAAAAGAACAGCAGTTCAGGCAGCATCCGAGGAGATGGGTGGTGCCAACTCAATGTACACAATGGGAAGGAAAATGGCTGTGACCACTCTCCGAGTTAGCAGGATCAGTGACTTGACCCATGAGAGAGAGGAATGCAGCAGACATTGATCATTGGTCCATAGTGGGCAAATAACTAGGTCACAAGTCCATGCTGTATACAACACATGGGCATGCAGACTGCCTTCTTTATTATCCTACAGTATTGACCCTCTCTGTATGTGGCACCTCATTATTACTGCTATTGCCTTACAACTCTGACAGCTACATCTTTATGCACAGAAGGAGCCAATCATTATGTATTGAGGAAGGACAAAGGTGTCATGATGATCCAATGCCATATGTATGCATTGTTCCTCTGCTTCCAGATTCAGAGTAGAGCTCCATCCAATGAACATTGACTGTGGACATGAGGTGCTGCTGTATGGTGAATGAAAGTTAACATCAAGACCATGTATGCTGTACTGGATAGTAACACAAGCCTTTTTCACCTGTGCCACCAAAATGTCCTTAATAGTTTTTTTTAGAAGTTTGCTCAAGGCAAGGAAACCCCTGCCCCATAACCTTGGACAGGGAAGGTCAAGAGCAATTCAAAGATCAGGTAATGTTTGGTTAGTTTAAAAATTGCTCTTTAACATTACTCCACTGATGTCTCTGAACCCTGAAATCAGGAAAGGAATCAAACATTTTCTTATCCCAAACATCTGCCACCTTGAATCAGACTGTTCACTTTGTATCAACAGTTTTGTGTTGTACACTAGTTAAATGTTTAATTGAGTCGAGATTGTGGTGCTGGAAAAGCACAGCTGGTCACGCAGCATCTAAGGAGCAAGAACATTGATATTTCAGGCATAAGCTTTTCATCATGAAGAACTCTTCCTTTAATATTCAGAGTATTGAGTATAAACGCTGGGAGGTCATGTTGTGGCTGTACAGGACATTGGTTAGGCCACTACTGGAATATTGCGTGCAATTCTGGTCTCCTTTCTATTGGAAAGATGTTGTGAAACTTTTAGGGGTTCAGAAAAGATTTACAAGGATGTTGCCAGGGTTGGAGGATTTGAGCTATATGGAGAGGCTATTTTCCCTGGAAGGTCAGAGGCTGAGGGGTGACATTATAGAGGTTTATAAAATCATGAGGGGCATGGATAGGATAAATAGAGAAAGTCTTTTCCCAGGGGTGGAAAATTCCAGAACTAGAGGGCATAGGTTTAGGGTGAGAGAGGAAAGATATAAAAGAGACCTAAGGGGCAACTTTTTCACGGAGAGGGTGGTACATGTATGGAATGACCTGTCAGAGGAAGTGGTGGAGGCCAGTACAATTACAGCAGTTAAAAGGTATCTAGATGGATTCATGAAAAGGAAGGGTTCAGAGGGATATGTGCCAAATGCTGGCAAATGGGACTAGATTAAGTTGGGATATCTGGTCAGCCTGGATGGGTTGGACCCAAGGGTCTGTTTCCATGCTGTACAACTCTATGACTCTATGACCTTGCAGAAGCAGTTCTGTTGGATCAAGAAAATAACCAGAATAAAAAGTTTGTTTCGAGACATATAGAATGTGCTATAGGAAAGATGTTGTGAAAGTTAGAAGGTTTCAGGAAATATTTACAAGGATGTTGCAAGGGTTGGAGGGTTTGAGCTATAAGAAGAAATTGAATAGACTGGGTCTATTTTCCCTGGAGTGTCGGAGGCTGAGGGGGTGACCTTACAAAGTTTATAAAACCATGATGAGCATGGATAGAATAAATAGCCAAGGATGTTGTCCAAGATAGGGAAGTCAAAAATTAGAGGGCATAGGTTTAAGGTGAGTGGGATAAGATTTATAATGGACCTAAAAAGCAACTTTTTCATGCAGAGGGTGGTTTGTGAATGGAATGAGCTGTCAGAGGAAGTCGTGGATGCTAGTACAATTGCAACATTGAAAAGGCATCTGGATGGGGGTATGTGAACAGGAAGCCTTTGGAGGGATGTGGGCAAAATGCTCACAAATGGGACTAGATTAATTTAGGATATCTGGTCTGCATGGACAGGTTGGACCAAAGGATCTGGTTCCATGCTGTACATCTCTTATGACTCTGTGACAATGCAATGAATTGAATAAAGCAGCGCATTTTCTGAATAGCATAATAACACTGGAGATGACCCCTCTTTTTATGAAAAGGGAAATTGTCTGCAAACACATTTTTAATGAAGATAGTGCCCCCAGGTAAATATATAATGATTGTCACTCAATTCATTTTCAGATGATTGTTTCACAGAATAAAGTATTGTGGATGTGCCGTGTATTATCTCAATTGAGAATTTCAGATCATGACATACACTAAAGTTTGAGCTATCTAATCACCACTTATTTGCAGAATTAGAATCACCAATGGACATCTCATAGAATCTAATTAATAATGAAGTGTATTTCACATTAACACATCCAGCGTTTTCAATAGTCACATCTTTCTTGCTGTCACTCTGTCACTGAGTACTATCTCAGAAGATTGTTGATAATTTAAAACTGTACTGAATTTAGGATAGGTTTGGTAATTTTTCTTTCAATTAATTTCTTTATTATAATTCAGAAAACATTCACTGGGTCCAATTTTAATTGTCTCCAGTTCTGAATTTGAAATAATCGAAAGTGGAGTCGACAAGTGAGATTACTGATCATATCATGCTGCAATGTCACTTACTCCACCAGAAGTAAAGCTCAATTCAAACAAAATTGGCATGAGTAACTTTTGAGGTGTAATAAACTCTGCTAAAGCATATTTTGTAGCTTCTCACTACTGTGGTGAGCTGATGCAGATTGTTTTGGTGCCCTTTCACAAAGCTGGATGTAACACAATCTAAATTGCATGTTTTACTCATGTAATTTGGTCATGTAGACCTGTTGGATACATTTGCTTGAGGTGTTTGTGAACTTTTAGGAAATTGCTCATAATAAGTTACGACTTTTAAATTTCAGTTCCCATTGAAAAATTTGCATTGTTTTGAAAAGGAGATATTTTATAGAATGTTTTTTTAAAGGAATATTGCCTTTCTACAGAAATGATATCAAAGTGTTCAACTTTGATACTTGCGCAGTGTAAAATTCCTGTAGTATTTGCCTGTCTCCATGTGCAGTGGAACTCTTGAGAGGTTGGAGATAATGTATAGGTGAAATCCACCACACTCTTCAAATTTGAATTATTTTGAGACAAGTGACACTGGAAGCAAGTAATTTTCAACAGATTTTGTGCATTTCAATTCATGCAATTTGCGGAGGCTACAGTATCAATATGTGGTGAAATATGCAAAGCTAATAACAGCAGTTGGACTGTTATAAAAAGGGAAATTCCTGGAGAAACTTAGTAGGTCTGGCAGTATCTGTGGAGAGAAAGCAGAGATAACATTTCGGGTCCAGTATGCTTTTTTAGTGACTATGAAATGTTTGCAATATATGCTGAAGACAGTGAGTGGGTGGGAAATAAAGGATTAAATGATATGTGGAGACAGAGCCCAGAGGGAGAGAAAGATGGTTAGACAGACAAATGGATGGATAATGGTGAGCTGGGGAGAACAAAAAGTTACTAATGGTGAGTTGGCAAAATGGGTTGACTTTGCTGAAAGCAGCCCATATGATGATAAGACCTAAAGTGCTGCACTGGGGAAAGGACATGGAAGAAAGTGTTCAGGCACTGAAATTATTGAACTCAATATATTTAGTCCTGAAGGCTGCAGGGTCCTTGAGTGAAAGATGAGATGCTATTCTTCCAGCTCGCGCTGAGTATCACTGGAGCACTGTTGCAAGCCCAAGACAGAAATGTTGGCCAGAGAACTGGGTGGCAGGCAATCAGATGCTTGGGGTAATTTTTATGGACAGAATTTAGATGTTCCACAAAGCTGTTGCCCAGTCTGCATATCATCTTTCCAATGTAGAGAAAACCACATTTTGTAAGGGGCAGATACAGTAAACTAGATTGAGTCCAATCACTGCTCACCTGGAAGATGTCTGGGTCCTTGGATAGTGAAGAAAATGAGTAAATTTACAGTTGCAAACAAAAGTGCGGTGGCAGGGTGGTGGGATGATGTTGGGAGTGGAGGATGAGTGGACCAGGATATCCCAGAGGGAATGGTCCCTGTGAAAGGCTGACAAGGGAGTGGAGCAAAGTATGTGGCATTCCACCAGAGGTAGCAGCTAATGATCCTTTGTGAATTGATACTGGTGGGGTGGAAAATGAGAACCAAAGGGACCCTATCAGTGTTCAGATTTCAACCTCTGCCCTCCATTCTGACTACAGGCAAGATGAATAGGAAAGTGAAGATGGCATAATCAGAATGGAGGCCAGCCTATTCCCAGAAATGAAAACAGGGATGACAAGGAAAGGAAGTGAGGAGTCAAAAATAGACCAGGTGAAGGTGAGAGCAGGATGGAAATTGGAAGCAAAATCGATAAAAAATTTACAATTCTAGTTGAAAGAGGGAAACAGCCCAGATGATTTCATTGTTGCAGGGAGAAAGAGTTGGAGGTAGAGGCTGAGGACTGGAACAAGGAATGTTCTATGTACCCCATAAATAGGTGGGTGCCCATGGCCACACCTTTGACCTGAAGGTAGTGAGAGAAGTTGAAGGAGAAGTTATTCAAAGTGAGGGTGAGCTCGGCCAGGTAGAGGAGGGTGGTAGTGGTTGGAGGTGATTCGGGCTTTTTTTTCCCAGGAAGAAGGGGAGAGGTTTGAGACATCTGATAGGAGATGTGTGTATAAAGGGGTTGCATGGTCATCACTAAACCTTTAATTCCAAATATTTTTCAATTTGAATGCCTTATTAGTCTGAGTTAAAATCTGTGATGCAGTCAATAACATTGCTGCCTCTGAGCCAGAAGTGTCATGTTCACATCCCACTCCAGAAATGGATGACCATTGGAAGATGTACTCACAGCAGGGCCCAAGAGTTTGATTGAATCTCTAAATCTTTGCAGTACACCTATGGCAGCTAGTAGGGATGGCAGAGTTACTTGGTCAGATTGCTTGATGCTGTGGTGACCCACAAATTATAACCTCTGGTAACAGTCCAGTAGTCTGTTCCAACAAAAAAACAGCTGTGGAAACAAACCATACATGTGTATTGTTTGCCTAGAATATCACTTGACACAAGGAAACCACTAAGTCCTTTTCCAGAGTAGATAGAATAATGTTCTTTATTGTTTTTAAGAGGTTGAATGAGGATTTGAATTAAGTATTGAGCTTCAGACTATGATAGTGATAACAGATGAGAAAATCTTTGCCATCCACCTCATTGATAGCCTTCTATTGGCCTGTATTAAAATTATCATTGGTTTTCTTGGGTCTTACTAGATAAAGTAAGCAACTTGATGCTAAAACTGAGAGGATGTAACTATCGGGATAAGCTGAAAGAGGTAGCTCTCTTATCTTGATGGAAAAGAGAACCTGCTCAGCAATTTTAAGGTAATTAAATGTAGAGGGTAGACATGTCAAGTATCAATGGTTGTTATCCAATTTAATGTTATAAATACATAAACATCACCTATAAATTCAAGAGCAAATTCAGGGAAAATGTTATGGAGCTTGCTGCATTTGAGGCAAATATCATGGATGTAATTAAGTGGAAATTATAAGTATATGTGTGAGCAGAGACCAATAGGATACACAGATAAGGTTGGATGCAGTAGCTTGGACAGCATTTCATGTGGAATACAGAAGAACCTCAGTTATCCAAAGGACACGGGTGGGGACTATTTCATTTGGTTAATTGAATTCCGGATAATTGAATGCCAGAATACATTGTTTAGTCAAGCATCGGTACCTTGCGATCTTGCTGGATAATCTGATATTTGGATCATCGAATGCTGGATAGTTAAGGTTCCTCTGCAGATCAGTTGTAATAGACTGATCAGCCAACTGGTCAGTGTCTGTGCTGAAGACTCAATGTGAATCAGATCCATCATTCTATTGACCACTGCTGAGCATGTTTATGTGAGGACTTCAGTCAGGACAATTTTGTTTCCTGTGATTGAATAGCCTGTTAAAATTGACATGCACACGATGTAGAATTGAATAGGTGATTGGTAGAGTAAAAGAAATTTCATAGCCCTGGTCTCACATCCCAGCAAGTAGCTCCTGCTTTTGGAAGCAGAGGAAGAAATGGTCCTCTGGAAAATAAGAAAAGGAAGAAGAAATGGTTTAGAGTCACCTCCATCTAAAAATAATTAATTCAGATTCAAGTTGGAAAATGAAACAGAAAAAATGCAAAAGGAAATTCTAGTCTTATATGGAATTGCATGTGGTACAATTCATATAAGACTAGAATATTGTCTTGAATAAATAATTAGAATATATTTTAATTTCCCTGCTTGTTGAACAGTCTGGCATGAAGATGGGAACCTACAGTTCATCCTGAGTACTAAGCAACTTCCATGGACAGTGGAAAAATGAAAGTGGAATATATTGAATGTAAAGTGTTATTAAATAAATCAGCTTGAACAATTTTACTTAGCTTACACCATGTAAAGAGTCTTGGGATGATAGTCTATGTGAAAACTACAAGTAAGTGCAAAGTGTGTTGACCTAATGTGGACAATAACATGAAATAGCTCCTCAAAAGTGGGTACCTAGTCACCAAGTCATCCTTACATACTTGTGCACAGTACATGACACTGATCCAGCTAGCTCAGAGCCAGCTCATAAAAAAGTGAGCAAAACTCCTGATACTCCGGTTTATATCTGCCAGCCAGGATCCCTTGATTGGACCAGGTCAACAGCCCCAGTCAGGGAACTTATATTCCGAGATCTACCTACGTGACCTCTTTTCAATCGCGACAACATGTATTCTAATGTTATTACTTAAGAGTTGAGAAACTGCTAAGAATTTCTATCAGAGCTTTCTGATCGAGCAGATGTTAGGTATAGCAGGTGATATGACACTAAGCCAAACGCAAGAAGGTCTCTAGTCACTTGAACAATAGTTGAAGAGGAGGGATAGTTAGAATAAGTCAAAGCCTTGGGTCAGGACAAGAGACAAACTGACCTTGATCACTGACTATTGGCTACTTTCATAAGACCCAAATGTTAAAGTCATTGGTGTATTTTTGACTTTGAACAGTGATGCAAAATGGTCAATATTGGATCAGCTAGCTCTTTGTAGGTCCCTCCTAATTATCAGGAGAAATGTATAATGCTGACTGACGGAACAGTGCCAATATTACCTTTGCAGACAAGCAGAAGGCTGGAAGAACACAGCAAGCCACGCAGCATCAGGAGGTGGAGAAGTCAATATCTCGAGTGTCACCCTTCTTCAGGACTGGGGATGGGTGGAGGGGGGGGCTGCAGATAAAGGGGCTGGCGGGGATAGGGTGGTGAAGTGAGGATAGGTGAAGACAGGTAGAGGGTACAACCTGATTGGTCAATGGGAGGAATGAATCCGGTAGTTGGCTGGGAGGAGTGGAGGGAGGGAGAGGGGCTGGGAAGGGATTCATGGGGATGGGATCGGAGGTTATTTGAAATTGGAGAGCTCCGTGTTGAGTCCTCCAGGTTGTAGGGTGCCCAGGCAGAAGATGACGTATTGTTCCTCCAATTTATGGTTTGGTTTGTTGTGGCAATAGAGGAGGCCAAGGATGGTCATGTCAGAAAAAGGAGTGGGAAGGGGAATGAAAATGGGCAGTGACTGGAAAGTCTGGTCAGCCCCTGTGGGCCCAGCTGAGCTGCTCGGTGAGTTATTCCCTCAGTTTACGTTTGGTCTCCCTGATGCAGAGAAAACCACATTGGGACCACCTGCTGCAGTAAACTAGGTTGAAAGAGGTGCAAGTAAACCTCTCTCTAACCCTGACGGACTGTTTGGGACCCTGAATGGAGGTGAGGGGGTTGATGTGCCGGCAGGTTTTATATCTTTTCTGGTTGCAAGGGAAGGTACCTGGAGGTTTAAGGGGGTTGGTGGGGAGAGGGTGCAAACCAAAGGCTGTCGAAGGGAATGGTTCTTGCAGAAAGCAGAGAGCGGTGGGGACGGGAAGATATTCTTGGTAATGGGATCTGATTGGAGTTGGCAGAAGTGTTTAAGGATGATGCGTTGGATGCAGAGACTGGAGATGTGGTAGGTGAGGACAAGGGGGATTCTGTCTTTATTGCATTTGGAGGTGGTAGGTTTTAGAGCAGTGGAATAGGGAATAGAGTGGTGCAGTGGAGGGCTATCTGGATGACAAAGGGTAAAAAAGCACATTGTTCGAAATAGGTGGACATCTGGGATGCTAGGGAGTGGAATGTCTCCTTGTTTGAGCAAATGCGATGGAGGTGGAGGAATTGGGAAAACAGGACAGAGTCCTTGCAGGAGACTGGGTGGGAGGAGGTGTAGTCCACTCAGTATCCTGCAAGAACCCCATCCCATTCTCCTAATTCCTCCGCCTCTGCTGCATCTGTTCAGGCAAGGAGACATTCCCCTCCCAAGCATCCCAGATGTCCATCCATTTTGAACAATGTGCTTTTCCTCCTCTGTAGACAGCCCTCCACTGTACCACTGCCATTCCCCGTTCCACTGCTCTAAAGCCCACCCCTTCTCCAAATGCAATGAAGACAGAGACCCTTTGTCCTCACCTACCAACCCATCAGTCTCCACATCCAATGTATCATCCTTAAACACTTTCGCCAACTCCAACTAGACCCTACCAACAAGAACATCTTCCCCTCCCCACCGCTGTCTACCTTCCACAAGGACCGTTCTCTTCCATTGTCCTTAGTTTGCACCTCATCAACCCCCTAACCCCCCCAGTATCTTCACCTGCAACCAGAAAAGATGCAACACCCGCCAACACGCCACGACCCTCATCTCCATCCCAGGCTCCAAACAGCCCTTCCAGGTGAGACAGAGGATCACCTGCCTCTCTTCCAACCTAATTTACTGCATCAGGTGCTCCCGATGTGGTTTTCTCTACATCTGGGAGATCGAACATAAACTTAAGGAATGTTCCGCCAAGCATCTCAGCCGGATCCGCAGGGGCTGACCAGACGTCCCAGTCACCGCCCTTTTTCATTCCCTTTCCTGCTCTTTTTCCGATATGTCCATCCTTGGCCTCCTCCATTGCCACAATGAACCAAATCACAAATTGGAGGAACAGCACTTCATTTTCTGCGTAGGTAGCCTACCTCCCAGAGAACTCAGCATGGAGTTCTCCAATTTCAAATAACTTCCCTCCCCATCCCCCAACTCCCTTCCCAGCCCCTCCCCCTCCCTTTCACTCCTCCCAGCTACCTACTGAATTCATTTCTCACATTGACCAATCAGGTCGTACTCTCTACCTATCTTCATCTATCCCCAATTCATTACCCTGTCACCCTCCCACCTTTATCTGCAACTCCCCTTACACCCACCCCCGTCCTGAAGAAAGGTTACATCCGAAACGTTGACTTCTGTACCTCCTGATGCTGCCTAGCTTGCTGTGTTCTTCCAGCCTCCTGATTGTCTACCTAGGATTCCAGCATCTGCAGTATTTTTATCTCTAACCAGATTTTACCTTGACAGTCCCCAGTAAAGTCATATTCCCCAATATTGCTGTCAGTGGGACCATTGCTCCACATCAGTCAGCAACCTTGGGAAAAGGAAGCTAAATCAAACAGAAGTGTTGCCATATCAAATATTTTATGGTATTTGCATGTATTGGCATTGTCAACATGATGCGTTGCCAGGTACCATAAAGTTCCATCTGTTCTGTTCCAACTACATGTTCTACAACCCTGATGTTTCACAAATGACTTGGTCTTTTCCACTCAGTATTTCCTTTTGTTTTCCTAATTATCTTTCATTCTTTTTCTGAACGGTAATGTCAACTTATGGTTGTATTCTATGTGACTTTGTGCAGCAGATTCTAGCTAGATTGGATCATTCACCTATTATTCACTCTCGAATTAGATGAAAAATTGGGTTAAGGGGGTCAAGGGTTATGGAGAGAAGGCGGGAAATGGGGTTGAGAAACACATCAGCCATGTTTGAATGGCAGAGCAGACTCAATGAGATGAATGGCTTAATTCTGCTCCGATATTGTATGGTCTTTATTCACTTAATGCTGGTTATAATGGATGGACTATCTTTGTTGAGTTAAATGGCTTACTGCTATACATATTAGAATATGTACATACAGATTGGTTAGTAAACTAACAAGAAGCAGTGGTCTGTAGAAAATGAAAGCATTACAATTCTCAGGCATTGAGTCATGCATGCTGCATAATTCAGTAGCACTGAGGACAAGAATCAATATTATTTGTGTTGTGATTGTTCTTTAAATTCCCACACAACTCTGCCACTTTCGAGTTTGAGTTTCTTTTGAAGTTACTTCACAACTTGTGAAGTTTGACTGAAAGAAGTCAAATTTCTTTGTTGACTTGGAATATGCAGGGAAAAATGAGGGCTGCAGATGTTGACTTGATATATGCAGGGACCACTGAAAGCATTAGCGGAGGACACACTTGGAGTTTTGTAGATCGACTCTCATTACCAGGTGGTGGATCTGCTGTCTTGTAAGAAATGTGCTCCTAATAGACAGTTGGGACAGTGTGGTTACTTGTCAAGTTTATTTTTTTTTTCATTGTAAACATAAGGAAACAACATTGTGCAGCAAAAAGCAAGAAAAGTGAAGGATAAGCAGCAGCTCCAGAAAAACACTTGCAAATTTATTAAGATAGAATGTGGCTGGTAAAATGTGTCCTGAAGCTCTACTGTTCACATTATTTGTGTGTGCATATGTTGTGCTTGATAATACTCTAGCATTTAACAGACAATTAGAGTTCAGGAAAGCAATCAACAGGTGCAGCATGTTATATTTGTTATGGGTCTGTTTGAAATTGCAGAGTATTGCTCTCAGCTACTATGTTGTGTTTTTTCTCCCCTGGATATTTTGTTTTCTAAATAAATTGAGATCTGACTGAGATCTTTTGATTGAGTCATAGAGTAATAGAGATGCACAGCATGGAAACAGACCCTTCAGTTCAACCTGTCCATGCCGACCAGATATCCCAACCCAATCTAGTCCCACCTGCCAGTACCCAGCCCATATCCCTCCAAACCCTTCCTATTCACATACTCATCCAAATGCCTCTTAAATGTTGCAATTGTACCAGCCTCTACCACATCCTCTGGCAGCTCATTCCATACACGTACCACCCTCTGTGTTGTGTGATTTTTATCTTTCTGTGCTGTAAAGTTACATGGGCTGAATTTACTCTCCCACCCCACTGCAAGATTGCATGTGGTGGTGGTTAGAATGAAGCAAAAACTTTTTTGGATAGCCTTCCCATCCATTCAGATCTCTCTGCAATTTTACAGTGGCATGGACATGACCTAGGCCTGACTGCCCTTGCTCCAACTATGGCCCTTAAGTAGTTTTTCCTGACCAGTTTCAACTTTCAGACAGTTGGGAGAAGTGTAGCAGCAGAATGAGGGGGGGAAGGAGGAAGTGGTGGGGAGCTCAGAGAGTTACTCTTCTCAGGACCAGGTGTGAAAATACCACTTTCAAGGAGCTATGAACCTGCACTCCAAGGTCTCTTTGTTCAGCAACACTCCCTAGGACCTTACCATTTAGTGTATAAGTCCTGCTAAGATTTGCTTTCCCAAAATGCAGCACCTCGCATTTATCTGAATTAAACTCCATCTGCCAGTTCTCAGCCCATTGGCCCATCTGATAAAGATCCTGTTGTAATCTGAGGCAACCCTCTTCACTGTCCACTACACCTCCAATTTTGACTGTGCCTCTTATGTTCGCATCCAAATCATTTATGTAAGTGACAAAAAGTAGAGAACCCAGCACCGATCCTTGTGGCACTCCACTGGTCACAGGCCTCCAGTCTGAAAAACAACCCTCCACCACCACCCTCTGTCTTCTACCTTTGAGCCAGTTCTGTATCCTAATGGCTAGTTCTCCCTGTATTCCATGAGATCTAACCTTGCTAATCAGTCTCCCATGGAGAACCTTGTTGAACGCTTACTGAAGTCCATAGAGATCACATCTACTGCTCTGCTCTCATTAAACTTCTTTGTTACTTCTTCAAAAAACTCAATCAAGTTTGTGAGACATGATTTCTCATGCACAAAGCCATGTTGACTATCCCTAATCAGTCCTTGCATTTCCAAATACATGTACATCCTATACCTCAGGATTCCCTCCAACAACCTGCCCACCACTGAGGTCAGGCTCACCGGTCTATAGTTTCCTGGCTTGTCTTTACCGTTCTTCTTAAACAGTGGCACCACGTTTGCAAACCTCCAGTCTTCCGGCACCTCACCTGTAACTACCTGTGACTGAGATACAAATATCTCAGCAAGAAGCCCAGCAATCACTTCTCTAGCTTCTCACAGAGTTCTCGGGTATACCTGATCAGGTCCTGGGGATTTATCCACCTTTAACCGTTTCAAGACATCCAGCACTTCCTCCTCTGTAATCTGGACGTTTTGCAAGATGTCACCACCTATTTCCCTACAGTCTATATCTTCCATGTCCTTTCCCACAGTAAATACTGATGCAAAATATTCATTTAGTATCTCTCCCATTGTTTGTGGCTCCTCAGTGAGGACTTTCTATTCTCTTCTCAGTTAAATGAAACCAATATTGGACTCAACTTCAGCAACACATTCCACCCCGACCTTAAATTCACCTGGACCATCTCTGACACCTCCTTCCCCTTCCTGGACCTCTCCATCTCCATTAATGACGACCGAATTGACACTGACATTTTTTACAAACCACCAACTCCCACAGCTACCTGGATTACACGTCTTCCCACCCTACCTCCTGCAAAAATGCCATTCCGTATTCCCAATTCCTCCGCCTCCACCGTATGTGCTCCTAGGAGGACCAGTTCCACCACAGAACACACCAGATGGCCTCCTTCTTTAGAGACTGCAATTTCCCTTCCCATGTGGTTGAAGATGCCCTCCAACGCATCTCATGCACATGCAATTTCCCTCCCATGTGTTTGAAGATGCCCTCCAATGCATCTCATCCACATCCCGCCCCTCCGCCCTCAAACCCCACCCCTCCAACCGTAACAAGGACAGAACCCCCCTGGTGCTCACCTTCCACCCTACCAACCTTCGCATAAACCACATCATCTGATGACATGTCCGCCACCTCCAAACGGACCCCACTACCAGGGATGTATTTCCCTCCCCACCCATTTCCGCTTTCCACAAAGACCGTTCCCTCTGGGACTACCTGGTCAGGTCCACGCCCCCCAACAACCCACCGTCCCTTCCTGGCACCTTCCCCTGCCACCGCAGGAATTGCAAAACCTGTGCCCACACCTCCTCCCTCACCACCATCCAAGGCCCCAAAGGAGCCTTCCACATCCATCAAAGTTTTACTTGCACATCCACCAATATAATTTATTGTATCCGTTGCTCCCGATGC
>NC_057713.1:22374850-22384306 GCF_004010195.1 Chiloscyllium plagiosum
CCTATCCTACCTGCCTATCTTCCTTTCCACCTATCCTCTCTGACCTCTCACCTCCATCCCCACCCCCATTCACCTATTGTACTCTATGCTACCTTCTCCCCAGCCCTACCCCCCACCATTTATCTCTCTATCCTGGAGACTTCCTGCCTCTATTCCTGATGAAGGGCTTTTGCCCAAAACGTCAATTTCCCTGCTCCTCGGATGCTGTCTGACCTGCTGTGTTTTTCCAGTACCACTCTAATCTAGACCCTGGTTTCCAGTATCTGCAGTCCTTGTTTTTACCTATTGAACTTGTACTAGCTGCTGGATGATGAAGCTGTCATGAAGTAAATGAAGTGATTTGGCTGTAAATTTAAAAATTAGAGGATGGAGCATTTCGAAACTTGAAACCAGCAATCTCAGAATGGATCTTGCTGGAGCTACCCAGGTGAGGCTACACTGGACACTCCATCCTGCAACGTAAGCATGGTCTTGGATTTTCCAATGTGCAGTCATTACTCCAACATAGATGGGAATTACACATGTGGATATTGTGGAATTCGCATTCTTGCAATCTCCAAAGGAACTGCATTAGAATTTGAAGATACCTCTCCAAGTGGAACCCTAATGAAAGAAAGAAATGAAATGAAAGAAATTCCATTTCATATCAGAGGATTCTGATCAAATTGAATAAATATTTACTCAGGGAAAGTAGAACTATTAAATAATTAGTTTAACTCCTGAGTAGCTATTAAACTGACTCCATACTTAATCACCACGCACCCCAGAACTATACCAACCCCAGACCATTCACAGATTCCAGACTCTAACGTGACGCCTCTCCTGTCCTCCCCAAGATCTCACACTCCATACAACACCCCTGGAACTTCTCACCCCTTCTCCCCACTCCCCATTCCCCTGCTTTCAATTCAACAGCTTTCTTCCCTTCTTCTGACATCCCCTTCTCCCAGTCTAGACCCAGCCTCTCTTTCCCTGCCACGAGGCCAGATACCCTTTACTCCACTCCTCGGCAAGACCCCACATCACCTGTTCCAGACCTGCCTCCCATTTCTCTTGCACCGCTCCAAACTCAATATATCTTTGTGCCATCCCCAGGCTCCAAATCCCACTGGGGCTCAATCCCTTTGCCCTCCTCTTCCCTCCACTGGACCCAACACCTATTGGCCTGACACTCTGTGTCTCCCACCCCCATCCCTGCTGGATGCACATTCTCCCACTCACCCCTACCTATTCTGAACATTCTATCACTTCCCCAGACTTTTTGCATTCTTGCACTCTGACATCCTACCTACCTGATACCCACACCTAACCAACACCCCTGTCCCCCAATCCTCACCCCCCCCGGACCGCATCAATCCACTTGGTATTAAAACCTAGCACCTGTCCACATGTCATCTTACCCACATGACACCTTACCTATGGGATCCTATTTACTTCCATCCTAACTAGCTGATACCCTACTTACCTATCATACTGGCACCCTACCGACTTGACACTCTACTTAATTGTCACACTACTGTTATCAACACCCTTATCTCATGCACAGTCAGTTCTGCTAGAATGTGTGTTTCTTCAATGTGAATTAGCTTTAATGTGATTGAAGACTCCAGAACATTATTTGTAGAACACAAGCTTTCCTTACCTGTAATGGCTATAATGTGATTCCGGCCCCATAAAATTTGAATGACGTGGCTATTGCACAATTTTGTTACAATGCAAAATAGCATCTGAATGGAATTATGGTGTTATGTGAGAACGTTGCCACTTGACAATAGTTGCCAAAGTGGCTGTCTGGACCTTGAAATTTCAGAATTTGGCAGCAGGAAAATGAGCTGCTATGAAAGGGGGAGGCATGGTTTGACTTCCTCTAGCAGTTCTGCACTGCCAAAGCAATATCAGAATGGAAGTATTATTCTGCATTTCTGAAGGATCCCTGATTAGAATTTTCTGCCAGATACCCTTTAATAAAAGGGGTGGAGTGGCAGTCCATGTGAGATATGTATTCCTCATTAATCCGGCTGACTGTAAATCAGCTCCAATGAAATGATGGCGGAGCAGAATGAGTGTGGCACTGTGGCTCAGTGGTTAGCACTGCTGCCTCACGGCATCAGGAACCCAGGTTCAGTTCTCACCTTGGGTGCCTCTCTGTGTGGGCATCTCCTGTGTGCTCTGGTTTCCTCCCACAATTCAATGATCTGCAAGTTAGGTAGATTGGCCATAGTAAATTGCCCATATTGTTCAGGGATATGCAGGCTAGGTGGATTAGCCATGGTGAATATAACTAAGGAAGGGTTGGATGCTCTGTGAAGGGTCAATGTGGCCTGAATGGCCTGCTTCAATGCTATGGGAATTCTATGAAAATTCACCAACAATGCAGTAATACAATGAAAGGAAAAAGCTTTTTTTTTTCCTTTCTGCCCTCGTATGAAAAGCATTCCAACTTCTCAGTGTTTATGAACTTTCCTGTGCACATATGGCGTGAAATCAGTTTACATAGGTGTCACAAAGCAGTAAGTTTGGCAGTGTCCAGAGTCATTTACAGCAGGAAGTAAGATTGAATTTGGAGAAGTCACTATGAATTGGTTCTCCAAGTGCAAAGTAAACATGGTGAAATGCTTATTTTTACTTGGCTACAGATACAATATTTGAATCAGACAGGAAGCCATTCATTTGGATCCTGGCTGATTTTAGGTTAGGTTAGATTCCCTATAGTGTGGAAACAGGCTCTTCAGCCCAACAAGTCCACACCGACCCTCCGAAGAGTAACCCACCCAGACCCATTTCCCTTTGACTAATGCACTTAACGCTATGGGCAATTTAGCATGGCCAATTCATCTGACCTGCGCATTTTTAGACTGTGGGAGGAAACCGGAGCACCCAGAGGAAACCCACACAGACACAGGGAGAATGTGCAAACTCCACACAGACATCGCCCAAGGCTGGAATCAAACCTGGGACCCTGAGGCAGCAGTTCTAACCACTGCGCCACCGTATCACCCCAAATTTTAATTCCATGTGTCTTAAATCTACATCTCTTCCTTAGTTCCATTTCCTCATGTATCATAAATCTTTAAACTTCAATCTGGAAATTCTCAATTGTCATGAACTGAATGGGAGCTATGTTAGGTCACTTTTAATTGAGGAGCTATGCAGCAAAATGACAATCAAAAGTGAGTCCTGAGATGCACACAAACAATTCCAATAATAGATTTGCAACACACTGTCATGGCAAAGTTCAAATGAGATTTAATTTTTTTTATGTTCAGACTGGATGATCACACACTTACTCTCTGAGGAATCAATTGCCACCATTTTATCCAGTTACTTCATCTTACAGCATCTGTTTGAAACTTCCATCCTTACTATTTACAATATTATCTAAATGGTTGTCACCACACTCTTGGATAAGTGGCTTTCTTTTTCTTTATTTCAGCCTCTCATAATCATATTACAATTCTGTTGGTCTAATAACATTTCTAAAGGGGCACCACAAGTCACATCCTGTAAATTGATATGTATAACCATTATCCCTACACTCTGTCTCGTATCTCCTGACCAATTCGTTACGAGACAGAGTGTAGGGATAATGGTTATACACATCAACTCATTAGCATTTCTGCAGGCACAGAAATGATTCTGTGATGCTTCCCTCGGGTGAGGGTCAAGAATGTCACTAAATAGCTGCAGGGGATACTGAAATAGAAGCGCCAATAGTCAGAGATTGGGGTTCACGTAGGGACCAGTGACGCAGATATAAAGAGGGATGAAATCCTCTATCAAGCATTTAGGGAGCTAAGTGGCAGATTGAAAAGTAAGACCTCATATGTTGAAATCCCTGGAGTACCACAAATCTCTGGAGCAATATGCTCCTGAGTATAGGAGTAGATAGATGGAGCAAACAGATATGTGGCTGAAGAGTTGGTACAGAAAGAAGAGCTTTAGATTCCTGAATCATTGAGTCCATTTCTGAGGCAGATGAGTCCAACAGGTTGCATCTAAACTGGAATGTGACCAACATCTTTGCTCAGGGAGATGGGGATTTGCTCGTTGGTGGGGTTTAAACAAATATGGTAGAAGGAAAGTCAGGGCATATGTAGGCAAGTTAATGCACAAGGGAGCTTGGAAATGTTGAATGGAATTTATTTTAATGCAAGGAGTGTTGCGAGTAGGGCAAATGAAGCAGATGAGTTGATGGCTGATTAGCAGTTAGAGATATGATATAACTGCTTTCTTGGAGGTACGGTTGAGGGAAGAGCAGGGCTAGCGTCTCAATATTCTGGGGTGGAGAATTTTTAGGCAAAAGGATGAAGTGAGTTAAAGAGAAGATGGTGTCATAATATTGATCAAGGAGTCAATTACCATAATAAGGAACAATGATATCTTAGAAGATTCTTCAGTTGAGGCAGTATGGGCAACATTCCCACTAGTTTGTTTTCTCCCACACAGACCTCCAAGCTCCTTTTGTAGCGGTAACCTTTGGAACTGGAAGCCAATGTTGTGAATGGCATCAGCACACCAGTGTCCAAGCATAGATTCTCAGAGTGATGGGCAAACATATTGCAATGTAGCTCAGAGGGTGCATTACATATGGGTATATAAAATGAAAAAGAGGAAATCACATTGTTGTAAATGTACTATAGACCCTCAAGTAGTCAGGTAGAGATAGAAGGGCAGATATGTCATCAAATATCTGAGAATTGTAAATACAATAGCATAATAATTGTCGAGGATTTCAGCTCTGCCAATATTAACTGGGATGATGAAATGTGAAAGATTTAGAGTGGGTGGGGGGGGGGGGGGCGGGGTGAAAGTATATCCAGGAGAGCTGCTTAAGCCAGCATATAGAAAATCCTATAAGATACAGGGTAGTGCTGGATCTAATTTTTGGGAATGAAGCCAAGTAAGTGGGAGAAGTGTCAGTGGGAGACCATTTTGATGATGATGACTATAACTCAGTAACATTTTAGTTGTCATGGAAAACAATGAAGATGGGCCAGAAATAAAGCTTTGGAATTTGGGAAAGGCCAGTTTTAAGATGCACGAAGGACAGGAAAGTTGAGTTGAGAACTGTCAGATCAGCCATAATCCTAATGAATGCTGAACAGGCTCAAGAGGCGGAGCGGCCTACTCCAGTTTGTTATTTGTTATGGTCCTATGGTCTCAGATGACATGACAGGGTGTGGCCAAAGTGGATTTGGAGCAGCTACTTGTAGGAAAATTGGGAGCATTTCAAAAATGAAACAGTGAAATTGCAGGGCCTATGCAATCCTATAAATTGGACAAAAATTTCAGGTAACCTTACATTTCAAGAAGTGATCAGAATTGAATATGGAAAATAAAAGAAAGGTTATGGTAGATACTGAGGGCTCAGAACACCAGAAACCCTAGAGGCACATAGAAAGCGCAGGGAATTGCTTAAATAAGAAATGAGGAAAGCAAAGTGAATATGAAAGAAAACACTAATAGATAAAATAAGGGCAAATCCAAAGGCATTTCCATAAACAAGGGGATAACCAGAGAAAGAATGATGTCCAGTAGGGACTTATAAGGCTATCTGTAGGTGGAGCCAGAAGACGTGGGTGAGTTTTTAAATAAGTACTTTACATCTGCATTTGCAATAAGTAAGAATGATGTAGCTAGAGAAATCAGTTAAGAGGGATGTGTTATACTTGAACAAATTCCAAATGATAGGCAAGACGTTTACTGAGCTTTAAATTGGGTGGGTCCTCAGGCTCAGACTTCAAGAGGGGACATTGTAAGGACGCTGTCATTAATTTTCAAATCTCTCTGTTCATAGCACAGCTGCCAGAGGGCTGAAGGATAGCTAACATGGTGCCATTATCCCAGAAGGATAGTAAGGATAAACCAGGAAAATATATGTTAATGAAGATAACATAGATAGGCCGGCCAGATGATCAGAACAATGGCAAATGGAATTTAATCCTGAAAAGTATGGGATGATACATTTGGGACGGGGGCAGGGGGCAAATGAGGCAGGGGAGAACACATTAAATGGCAGCACCCTTGGAAGTACAGAGGATCAGAGGGAGATTGGTATGCATGTCCATAGATCTTTGAAGGGAACAGGACAGGTGGGTAAGGTGTTTAAGAGGCATTTGGCATATTTTACTCTTTGAGGCATTGAATACAAAAGCAGGGAGTTTATAATGAAGCTGTAAAAGACGTTAGTTAGGCCACAGCTGGAGTACTGTGTGTAATTCTGTTCGCCATATTATTGAAAGCAGTGATAGTATAAAGGAGATTCACTGGGAAGCTTCCTAAGCTGTGAACAGACCAGATAGTTTGGAAGTGTTTTCGTTGGAGCTGAGAAAGCTGAGCAGGAAACCTGATTGGTGCATACAAAATTATGAGGGACATAGATAAGGTAGATAGGAAAAAAATTGTCCTCTTCATAGAGGGTTCAATAACCACATGGCATAGATTTAATGTAAAGGGCAGAAGGTTAAGAAGAGATTGAAGGAAGATTCTGTTTTGCACAGAGGGTTGAGGGTATCTGGAACTCAGTGCCTGAGAGGATGGGAGAAGCTGGAACCATTATAACATTGAAGAATTAGTCAGATGGTCACAGTATACAAGGCTACAGACCAAATGCTAAAAAATAGAACAAGAGTAGATAGGTGATTGATGACTGGCATAGAAATGATGGGTCAATGGGCTTTTTCTGAATGGCTGTATGGACTCACATTGAGGCCAGATCAGATAAGAATTTCCTTCTCCAAGGGCATCATGAATCAAATTTGAAAGCGAATTGATAAAGGCTTGTTGGACTCAATTACTGAGATGAGTTTTTGACTTCAAATTTATGAACTGAATTCCAATTGCTCCTGCTGTCATTGTTGGAATTTGAATCCTCATCACCAGGACCTCATTCTGGGCCCTGCTCAGCCAACAGTATTACCATTATTCCACCAGCACACCCAAAGGACTACAATGCATCTTTTCCCACTCCCACATCATTAACTGGTGATCCACAAAAATCTATTCCTGCCCTCTTCCAGTTATCATTGACATGTTTGCCTTGTACATCATTATCCTAAAATCAGCTACAATGTGTTCCAAATGTATGCTGATGCTGACACCCAGCTCTTCCTAAGTCCAGCCACTATCTCTCAATTCTCATTGCTTGTGTGATATCCAGTACTGGATTGTGGAATTTCCTGCTGAAACCCTTGAATATACCTTTGTGCCCTCCATCATTGGCAGTTGAAGTTCATTTCTGCACCAGAGCCACCATTCATCTCTGCTCTATAAACTTAAGATCATCCAAAACTCTGCTGTCTGTACTGTAACCTACAACAATCCCATTCACCTGTTGACCTGTGGTGGCTGACATTTGTTGCTTACTAGATTGGTAATGCCTCGAGACTATACTTCTTGTTTTCAAACATTGCCTTAGCCACATCTTGCCCTATCTCTGCAACTTCATCCAGTTATGCAACTTTTCACACAAAGGATGGTGAGTACCTGGATTCGGCTGCCAGAGGTAGTGGTGGACATGAGTACAATTTCATCATTTAAGAAACACTTGGACATGCACATGGATGGGATATGTCCCGAGGAATACAAACCAAACACAGGCAAATGTGACTAGATCAGTTGTGAAAACTGGGTGGCATGAATAATTTGGGCTGAAGGGCCTGTTTCTATGCTGTAAACCTCTATGACTCTGTAACATTTACAGATTTACATTTCTCCAATTCTGCCCTGAACACATCTTAATAGAACACAATTTGGTGGCCTTGCTTGAAGCTGTGAGATGTAAAAGCTGGTATTTCCTCTTGAAAGGGTTCCATCCTCCACCCCTGTCTTCTATTAAGACACTCCATTAACTACTTCCATGACCAAGTATCTGGCTTAATATGGCTTGATAATGAAGTGCCTTTATTAGGATTGGTGTCAAATATTGTTGAATTGTGTTCCTGTAAAGCACCTTGAGTCTCTTTTACACCAATTGGACAAATACATGGTGCTTGTTATACCTCCAAAGGCAGCTCACACCTTTCCATTGCTAAATTCAGTCTGTTACCCTGTCGCAACAGCCTGAAATTGAGGATTTTGGGAAAGAAGTGGGCAAGGGCTGGTTAGTGGAAGAATGCGTTGATCAAAAAGACTGTGAAATTAGTCATGCATTCTTCTACCACCATAGCAACATGTTTTGTTTTTAAGAAGTTATTTCATAGTGCAACAGCTCCTTATAAGGATGGCCTTATGCAATGCTAAATTCCACCACCTTGTTTCAGCCAGTTCTGAGAAGTATTGATTCATTTCAGAGACATTCTTGCAATTTGCTTTTCCAATTCTTCTCAGTAGTCTACTCAAGTGTGTGTGTGTGTGTGTAATAAAAGCAGCTTGCAATTGCACAGGCCAAATTCGAAGAACCTGATACTAATTCAGTGTATCCATGTGTGCCTCCAGGCGCTCTAACTTTATGCAGATTATTTCTCAGAGTGAGATTTCATTTTCTCTTGGTTCTGTACACAGTGAAGACTAAATGCAGTAATTGGCTCAAGTAAGGGACCACGGCAGTGGAAGCAATGGAGAAGATGAAAGCAAGTAGGAGCAGGAAGAAAAGAGAGAAGGGCTATATGAAAAGATGAAGAAGGGGTGGTTATTTCACTCATCCACGAGATGCGGCAAGGACAAAATTTCTTGTTTATCTGTTTTTGCCTTGAGAAGGCAATGTAAGCTGAGTGTCTTCCTAGGCCATTTCAGAGGTCATAGACTGATAGAGTCATAGAGATGTACAGCACGGAAACAGACCCTTCAGTCCATTATATCCAAGCCGACCAGATATCCCAACCCAATCTAGTCCCACCTGTTAGCACCCAGCCCATATCCCTCCAAACCATTCCTATTCATATACCTATACAAATGCCTCCTAAATGTTGCAACTGTACCAGCTTACACTACTTCCTCCGGCAGCTCATTCCATACACATACCACCCTCTGCGTGAAAAAGTTGCCCCATAGGTCTCTTTTATATCTTTCCCCTCTCACCCTAAACCTATGCCCTCTAGTTCTGGACTCCCCGACCCCAGGGAAAAGACTTTGCCTATTTATCCAATCCATGCCCCTCATAATTTTGTAAACCTCTTATCAGGTCACTCCTCAGCCTCTGATGTTCAGCCTCCTCAGCCTCTCCCTACAGCTCAAATCCTCCAACCCTGGCAACATCCTTGTAAATCTTTTCTGAACCCTTTCAAGTTTCACAAAATCTTTCCGATAGGAAGGAGACCAGAATTGCACACAATATTCCAACAGTGGCCTAACCAATGTCCTGTACAGCCACAACATGACCTTCCAACCCCTGTACTCAATACTCTGACCAATAAAGGAAAGCATACAAAACACCTTCTTCACTATCGTATCTACCTGCGACTCCACTTTCAAGGAGCTATGAACCTGCACTCCAAGGTCTCTTTGTTCAGCAACACT
>NC_057713.1:22385228-22434695 GCF_004010195.1 Chiloscyllium plagiosum
CAAGTTTGCCAACCTCCAGTCTTCCGGCACCTCACCTGTGACTATCGATGATACAAATATCTCTGCAAGAGGCCCAGCAATCACTTCTCTAACTTCTCACAGAGTTCTAGGGTACACCTGATTTATCCACTTTTACCCATTTCAAGACATCCAGCACTTCCTCCTCTATAATCTGGACATTTTGCAAGATGTCACCATCTATTTCCCTACAGTCTATATCTTCCATATCCTTTTCCACAGTAAATACTGATGCAAAATACTCATTTAGTATCTACCCCATTTTCTGTGGCTCCACACAAAGGCCTCCTTGCTGATCTTTAAGGGGCCCTATTTTCTAGGAAAAAGTGAGGACTGCAGATGCTGGGGATCAGAGCTTAAAAATGTGTTGCTGGAAAAGCGCAGTAGGTCAGGCAGCATCAAAGGAGAAGGAGAATCGACGTTTCGGGCATAAGCGGCACGGTGGCACAGTGGTTAGCACTGCTGCCTCACAGCGCCAGAGACCCGGGTTCAATTCCGGACTCAGGCGACTGACTGTGTGGAGTTTGCATGTTCTCCCCGTGTCTGCGTGGGTTTCCTCCGGGTGCTCCGGTTTCCTCCCACAGTCCAAAGATGTGCAGGTTAGGTGAATTGGCCATGCTAAATTGCCCTTAGTGTTAGGTAATAAGGGGTAAATGTAGGGGTATGGGTGGGTTGCGCTTCGGCGGGTCGGTAAGTAATCTAATCTAATCTAAACCAAGCCCTTTTTCAGGAAGGGCCCTATTTTCTCTCTAGTTACCCTTTGTTCCTTAATGTATTTGTAAAAACCCTTTGGATTCTCCTTAATTCTATTTGCCAACGCTATCTCATGTCCCCGTTTTGCCCTCCTGATTTCCCTCTTAAGTATACTCCTTTTTTCTTTATCCTCTTCTAAGGATTCACTCGATCTATCCTGTCTATACCTGACATATGCTTCCTTCTTTTCCTTAACCAAACCCTCAATTTCTTTAGTCATCCAGCATTTCCTATACCTACCAGCCTTTCCTTTCACACTATCAGGGATATACTTTCTCTGGATTCTTGCTATCTCATTTCTGAAGATTTCCCACTTTCCAGCTGTCCCTTTACCTGCGAACATCTGCCCCCAATCAGCTTTCGAAAGTTCTTGTCTAAAACCATTAAAATTGGCCTTTCTCCAATTTAGAACCTCAACTTTTAGAACTGGTCTATTCTTTTCCATCACTATTTTAAATCTAATAGAATTATGGTCGCTGGCCCATAGTGCTCCCCCACTGACACCTCAGTCACCTGCCCTGCCTTATTTCCCAAGAGTAGGTCAAGTTTTGCACCTTCTCTCGTAGGTACATCCACATACTGAATCAGAAAATTGTCTTGGTAGTTAAGATTCAACCACATTGCTGTAAATCTTGTGGACTACACTAGTTAAAGATAGCAGGTTTATTCTCTTATTGCACATAAGTAAACCAGGTGGGATTTTACGGTCACCGTTATTGGTTTGTTATATTATATTTGTTTACTCAAATTTTAAATTCTCATGGTGTGATTTGAACACATGTCTCCACATTGTCTCAGAAGAAAGATCACTGGAGTGAAACATTAACTCTGATTTCTCTCCATAGATGCTGCCAGACCTGCTGTGCTTTCCCAGAAATTTCTGTGCTTTCTCTAGATTGTTAGTTCAGTTCTTTGAATGATTAGTATAATAATGCAGCAACCAACATAGCACTGGTGGGTTTTAAAGAAATAGAGAAGGAAGATGAAGAGGGCAAGGGGATGAGTAAAAGTAGAGTGGCAAAAGTGAGGGGTCTTATGGAGGAGGGAGCGGTAGCAAGTAAGAGGAACTAGAAAAAACATCTGTCAGAAAAGTTTAGTCTTTGAATGTCATAATTCTGTCAGTGTGAGCTGTTGTGTGCAAGCTTAAGAGTTTTGTAAAGGTTAATTTAAAACTTACCTTCAGACAAAAGGGAATAATGAGAGGATCATCGATGTTATTGAGTGAAGAAAACTCCCAAATAATCTCAGCGTGAACATCAATAAATAATTTTTCAATAAGGAAAAGTTGATTTGAAGTTGTAAATAGCAGTAAGGACTTGGGACAGAAAAATGCTTTAAAATTGCTTTCGGCAAGACTGTGTATGAAGGGCTTTTGCTTGAAACGTCGATTTTTCTGCTCCTCGGATGCTGCCTGACCTGCTGTGCTTTTCCAGCACCACTCTAATCTAGACTCTGGTTTCCAGCATCTGCAGTCCTTGTTTTTACAAAGGCTGGCTATAGACAAGGTTTTTCTGGTACTTAAAATATGGCTAGATACCCCATCACATTAAGCATGGTACACACCGTTCTCATCATCAGACTCATACACAGTCTGTAGATCAGAGTAGTGCTGGAAAAGCACAGCATCCGAGGAGCAGAAAAATCGACGTTTCGGGCAAATGCCCTTCATACACAGTCTTGCCCAAAGCAATTTTAAAGCAATTTTCTGTCCCAAGTCCTTACTGCTGCTTGACCTGCTGTGCTTTTCCAGCACCACTCTAATCTAGACTATAGCCAGCCTTTGCAAAGTCTTCGAAAGGGGCATTTCAAAGAAATGCTGGATAGATATGCAGTCAAGGGTATGAACCAGTAACACACAAGACATGAGAGCAATCCAGAATTGTATGAGCAACACTATCAGGACAGAGCCTTTGTGTGGTAGGTGATAGAGCTATGAGAATAGATGATAGAATAACAAGGCTGAAGGTAAAGAATGTCCAAAATGTATCCATGCTACACGTTAGTTGAAGCAAGATTAGGTATATCATTAGAGTGAAATTATACTTTCAAGTAGAGATCTTAGTTATTGAGTTTTCTAATTTGGCATGAGAAGATGGTTACATTACGAGCCAATGGGATAGCTGATTCCTCCTATTTCATGACACAGTGTGGTTTTGCACTGTGTCATTGAAGATTCTGTGCAGACAGATTTCTTGATATAAATGTCTATTGTAGGCATTTCCATGAGAGATTTTTACTAGAGCTCCATAATTATACACGTAATCATTTTAAAGCAGTTACTATATGTTCCACCGTTGGGTTTGTTATTAACATAACAGGTCATTTATTATTGTTCATGGCAGACAGCATCATCCACAGGACTAGCAAGCATTCATGTACGTACCGAGACTTTTAAACTGGATTTCCCAATGATAAATATTACTGCTTAAGGCCGAAGTTGTAACTCACTCAACATTCCTGATAATATAATTGAGGAAGAGATTCCATTTGTTGCATGAGCAATACTGACAGATTAGCAGAGCCAATGAAGAAATATTGACCTTGAACCCTGACCTTGCTCTGCCCCCAGGTCAAGTTAGCAAGATTTCTCACTTACAATGGTTGAAAGAGGCTCTTCAAATGGTGCTAGTTTTTTAGGCACACAAGTACTGCTCGGCATGTTTCCAAAGTTAATTCATGTTGTGAATTACTTAATAAGATATTGACTAGTGAACCCAAACAAAACAAATAAACTATTCAGTCATTTTTGGTGAAATTGGGTTACAAATGTAGAGGATGGGATTAAGATCTGACTAAAACCATTTTGAACTGACACAATGAAACACATACCAGGTTATTACTATTAACTACATCAAGTAAGATTTTTTGACAGAAACAACTGCAATCCATTATGTAGCTTGATTGAGTTGATCAGTGCTAGATTTTACTTTTGTAACCATGCTCATATATTTCGGCAGAAACTTGAGCTGCAGGCCTCAATCCTTCAAGTACATTTGGGATACAACATCTTGATTATAATCAATGCTGAATTGGCACTCTTAGATATTCTAAGCCATCAGTCTGATCAGAAGTGGTTAACTGTCATTGACTGAATTAATAGGTGGCATTATAGATTGATGCACTTTGCCAAAGACTATTCAAATCTGAGCTTGAGTCCTTTCTCGTGCAAATTCTCAATTTGAAAAACACAGATAGGTCAAAATGTCAAACAATCTAGCTCAATGAGTGATACTTGAATGAGTGAAATATTCATAGGATGAGGTGTGGAAAGTCTGACTTTTATCTCATCAGTTATTACAAAGCAGAAGATCTTCTCTGGTGAAGTTCTTGTCTATGTATCCGAAATGCCTGATCACACACCTTTATTTATAAGCATGCATTTGTTCAATGCGTAAATGTAGCAATGCAGAATAAGCATGTTATTAGTATGCATATAATATTTTTGAGTGCTGAATCCAACACAGGAAGATTGTAATGGCACAGGACAGAAGTTTTACAAAATAAAAGTTTTGTTAATGATGGATGACTTACATTCACTTTTGTATCTTGATGTAATGGCTACAAAAGCTATATAAATAAGCTTTATGGTCACCTACTATGATAGAGCATTGGTTTTCAGCTTTTAAAAAATCTTTGCAAGAGAAAATACCCATGAAGCAAACAGGAGCACAAATAGAGACTTGTTCTCCAGCAAGCTACTAATCATCTTAAATTGCAGTGGGATGTGATTTTGATAAAGTTATGAAAAATATTTGCTATTTGTCACATAATCAGGTTCAAAAGTGTAGCACAGGAGCTTGATTTTTGGTATTTATTGTGTGAGTTGTGTAGCATTAAACTTATTAGTGTAAGATCTGCATGGGTTTATATAAGATATTTTATGAACTAAGTCAGCTAAGTATGTCGAAATTAGGAAGTTAGTAAGACACATCGTTGGTTCCATTAGCTTGTAGGATATTTATAAAGGATAGCATGTAAGTGGTATAACGTTAGATCCCAGTTCTGCTAACATCTGCCAGGATAGCTCGCAACTGACTAATATTGATGACTCATATTATTAACTTTATTATATGAGTCACAGGTTGATTTGCTTTCCTTGCTCATGTCAGTGCCCACCAAACAAGATGCAATAAAAGCAAAATAAATTCACCTTTGATGTGTCTTCAGCCTTGACAGTCAGCCAATCAGATTTTGTTTTGAACCTAACATGCAGCTCTCGAAAGATTGGTAGGCACTAACACACAAGAAAATTGAAAATATGCTTGAAGATCTGTTTAAAGGAATCTAAAATATCAAAGTGAGCAGATTCAATAAAGTAATAAATTAAATTGAAAAAGCAATATCAATAAAATCACTAGGCTATGAAATATGTTATATCAGTAAAAATTGAAGAAACCAAATAAGGAGCAGTACAGAAAAAGACTGCCAGGAAAGTTAAAAAAAAGTTTGCTATTATTTACAATTATAGTTGAAATGTACAACATTGAACTTATGGACATAGAATTACTCTGTGTGTTGTAGTGCCTTATTAGTGAAGAACAATGCAATGTTTCAAAATCACTTAATGTGAAGTGAAAATGTTATTAAAAATGGCTGAGCGAAAGAGGCTGAAATTTCCCAGAGGTGCTGACATGCTAAGGTTCAGCGATACACTACATACAAACTCTCTTGTGATTGAATGAGTACAGTGCAGGAACTTGTATTCTTTAACACAAGTCATGTCCTTTACTGTTTGACTCTTAGCACATGACTGACTGTACTGTCTGTTTTATCATCAGCTTAGGAGGCTTGCTTGATTTCTAACTTGTGCATCTGCTGTGCAGTAGACCCTGAATGTGACCGTGGATAACCTTGTAGTGGCAAAGAAAGAACAATGAAACTGAAAACTGGCTACTTGAAGGCCTTGCATTTAAATGGCTTTGAAATATAAATTGGGAGGCAAAAAAGAACATAGTCCTTTATGCTGGTTTGTTCTCATTAAAATGCCAAACTTTGAAGTATTTATTTGAAAAGGCTGAAGGACATTCAGCAGTCGAAGGACAACAAGTCATGATTGAAGTTTTGGGTCAGCAGCAAACCTGCTGCTATGGTGGTCTTTGTGTGCATTAAGTTTACACATTGATAATTCCTTCAAAGATATCTGTACTAAGAGTAACTATTTATTGTTCAGAGTACTAGCAATGTCAATTATTATAATTCCAGCCTCAGATTTTCTTTCCTGAGCTGCCGAGCAAGTAAATCTTTTTGCAAGTAAATCATTAGTCGAGGCTCTATTGCTGAAATTACTAAATCTCACCTTTTCAGTGCAACAGTTTTTTAAAAAAGCTGGTCAGTTAGGATTGGCCAAAGTCCTGGCAAATTGAAATCACACTTTTCCAGAATATGAATTACTGAAGTTAAACAAATTTAGAAACTTTTGTACATTTCATACCACAACAAGATGAATTATCCTAACAAGAGCTTTGTACTATTGACTTGGAGACAGGACATTCCTATTGAAGTGTGTGACTGAATTGAATGATGTCCTTTTTGTTGATCTGTTCCAATAAAATCCCATGGCAAGTCAGGAGGCATTGTAGATCAACCTTAAAAAGTGTGGAATTTAAAACAGCCTTGACTAGGTCAACTATCACCTCTGGTCTCAGCCTCATCCTCAATTTGATAGATTTTGGCAGCTCCAATGCAATCAACTTCCATTTGGCAGCTCAAAAAATAACCAGACAACTCCTGCAAATGCCACTCTGAACCATCTCGCAAAAGTATTTTACCATCTCAATATAGGGAGGCAGGTAATGACTGGGTGACGATGGTGTTGATAATCAGTGCAGCAAGTAGAAATGGAAACTGTAGCTCTGTGATTTTTAAAGATGGTCGGAGCCAGGGATAAACCTTTCTGTGTGATAGTCTTCCTTAAATGTCGTCAGTTGTCTCCCGGAAAAATCTTAAAATAATAATTTCTATAGAGCTGCTCAGACTTTGTTCTGCTTGGTTAAATGCCTTTCAGTGGCATTATGGAACCTGTTCTCTCCAAAGTGATGGTAAATTTGATTGCAAACTTTAATTTTCCATCGTCATCAAACTTATGGGATGTTCAGAATGAAAATCAAGGCAGAGTATAAACATTTGGCTTGCATTTGATCTTGTTTGCCAAGTGTTTACCTTGTCTTTCAGATTGATACAACAATTTCTGCACTGATGTAAATAGGAGGGAATAGATGTTTAGTAAAAACAGACAATTTTGGAGGCACTCAGCAGGTCTGACAGCACATGTGGTGAGAGAAGGTCAACATTTTGAGTCACTTATAACATTTCTTCATCACTGAAAGGTGTTGAAAAATAATATTTTTGTACTTGAAAGTATTTGTTTCAAATTTGAGAATACATAGTATTTTATGTTTACTTAATGGATGTGTAATTTGTGAATCAAAAGGCTATATGCAAAACTGGCGTGTGATTCTGTGAAATTTAGTACACCATGATAGAGAAGTCTTATGCAATTATTTTGTTTATAAGCTAACATGTCTTTGGGAAAGGGTTACGCAAAAAACATTTCATGCTGCAACCTCTTCTGCTCAGTCTTGTTGGCACAGCCAGCAAGTCCTCTCCCCCTTCAGAGTCACAACTGGTTGTATGCTAATTAGGGTGCCTGGGGCAGTGGTTTCTTCAGCTCTGTTGATGGTAGTTCATTTCTGTACTCTCATCAGGTACAAACTGCAGGATTGCTTCCTTCTAGGGAGCTTCCCATCTGCTGTGTTGATTCACTCTACTTCAGAAATCAGAATAGGTTGGGTTATTGAAATTAGACTCAATAAAACTTTTCTATCCATTTGTTAGCTTTTAAAATAAATCACTGCATTAGATATTTGCATTTTCTCTTCATGCTCTCAGTGTGGTTGTTTGTTTTGAGGCCAGCTGTGTAATGAAATGTGCATTCTCTGACAGCATGTCGCTGTAACTTCAATGTAACAATTGATCATGATTAAATTTTTACTGAAATATAAGTAGTGTTGTCACCCTAACCCTGCCGATTTGAATTAATGAAAATATCACATCATCAGGCCACGTTTCACAGGCTAAGCTGCAACTCTACTTTATTTTCTCAAAAAAACTATTCAAAAAAGGAAAAATGTAATGACTGTGACTGACTAATTTAGCTCCTATGCTAAGGGTAAAGGACAGAAATAGGTGAAAAATGCTGAATTTTACTAGCACTACCTGTTTCATAGAACATAGAACATAGAAATGTACAACACAGAACAGGCCCACGATGTTGTGCCGAAGTTTAATCCTAATGTAAAATATAATAACTTAATGTACGCACCCCTCAACTCACTGCTATCCCTGTGCATGTCCAGCAATCACTTAAACGTCCCCAATGACTCTGCTTCCACCACCACAGCTGGCAATGCATTCCATACATTCACAACTCTCTGCATAAAGAACCTACCTCTGACGTCTCCTTTATACCTTCCTCCTAATATCTTCAAACTATGACTCCTCATACCAGTCAATCCAGGCCTGGGGAAAAGTCTCTGGCTATTGACTCTATCTATTCTACTCATTATCTTGTATACCTCGTTCAGGTCTCCTCTCTTCCTCCTTCTCTCCAGAGAGAAAAGTCCAAGCTTATTCAACCTTTTTTCATAAGGCATGCCCTCCAATCCAGGCAGCATCCTGGTTAAACATTCTTTGCACCTTCTCCAAAGTCTCTGTACCTTACGTATAGTAGGGCGACCAGAACTGGACACAATATTCCAAGTTTCATGATTAGATCTTCATCCACCCTATTTTTTGAGTTAGAGTTTGACAGTTTTTGAAACTTGCACTGAAATACTATGGGCTTAATGTAGAAAATTTGCTCTTTTGTCTTCCTCATACTCTGTGTGTCACCCCATGTTGACTTGAGTGTCTCCAGGCTGCTGAGATTAAGAAGTTAAAAAGGGCTGTTTTCCCTGGAGCATTGGAGGCTGAGGGGTGACCTTATAGAGGTTTATAAAATCATGAGGGGTATGGATAGGGTATATAGACAAGGTCTTTTCCCTGGGGTGGGGGAGTCCAGAACCAGTGGGCAGAGGTTTAGGGTGAGAGGTAAAGAGACCCAAGGGGCAACTTTTTCAAGCAGAGGGTGGTGCATGTGTGGAATGGGCTGCCAGAAGAAGTGGTGGAGGCTGGTACAATTATAACATTTAAAAGGCATCTGGATGAGTATATGAATAGGAAGGGTTTGGAGGGATATGGGCCATGTGCTGACAGGTGGGGCTAGATTGGGTTGGGATATCTGGTCAGCATGGACGAATTGGACAGAAGGGTCTGTGTCTGTGTTGTACATCTCTATGACTCTATGAGTCTATAAAAGAAGAGTAGATTGATTAAGCGGGCACTGTATTGCCAGTCAGAAAGAAGGTTGCAATCTCTTGTCAGTTATCCTCCTCCTGTTCTTGGCTTGCAGCCTCTGGAGGAAAGCATAATGATTGTTGGCATGTCAGTTGTGCAGTTCCAAGATGAAAAGGTGAACCTTAAGCAGGAACTGTTAGTACATAGGGAAAAAATTATATGTTCGCCAACTCTCTGATGGCACATTGCGTACCATATCTCCATCTTCAAATGCCAGGTCAGATCGGCTTCCAATGATTGACAATCCTCTTCTTCATGATGAGTTACTATGGACATGTGCTTCTTCCCCTGCAGTCTCCAAATTTTGCCGTTATATTTATCAGGATTCATGAAAAGGCTGGATAAGAATAGATGGTAAAAATACAAGGTTTTAGGAAGTAACACTTAAACATGCCCACATGCATTCCAGAATGTGAGTTAGGTGGTATATCTGCTCCTTAGAATATGGTATACTCAGGCATAGATTACCAGTTTACCTCTCAGCTTTTAAGTAATCTTCACAAACTCGCAATTCACTTACATTTGCAGTAAATGTATACAATAACTTTTTAAAATTCTTTCATGGAATTTGAATGTTACTGGGAAGGCCAACATTTTTTGCACTTGCCTAATTGCCTTTGAGCTATAGAGCCCATCTAGTGCAAGTAGACTTTCAGTGCTGTTAGGAAAAGGGAGCTTTGCTTTTTGACAAAGTGACATGGAAGGAATGCTGATTTTGCTGCCAGTCAGGATGGTGTGTGACTTTAGGGAATCTTGCAGCTGGTTGTGTTTTGATGGATCTGCTGTCCTTATCCTTCTAGGTGGTACAGGTCATGGGGTTTGAAAGGTGTTATTTGCAAGTTGCTGCAATATGTATGTTTTATTTGACACAGACTGCTGCTGTCAGAGGGGGTAAATATTTAAGATGGTGGGACATGGTGTTGATCAACAGGCTACTTTGTAGTGGATGGCTTTGAAATTTTTGCGTGTTGTTGGATCTACACTCAGTTAAGTGATTGGTGTAAGTTCCATCGCAGTCCTGATTTGAAACTTGGAGACAGTGGACAGTCTTTTGGGAGACAATACCTGTATAGATATCCCAGTCTTTGACCTGTAGCTACACTTCTAACACTGTAGCAAGACATTTAAAAAGTATTTAGATGCACATTTGTAATGCCAAGGCATACAAGATTGAGGGCAAAGTGTTGGAAAATGGGACCATAACTGATAGGTGGGTGTTTTTGACCAGCAGAGACTCGATGGGCTGAAGAACTTTCTTTTGTGCTGTTGACCTCTATAAGAGGTCTCATCCTCCTTTATCATCCACGTGGTGCATACTGCTGCATTAATTGCATTTTTCCTGGACGTTTCAGCAATAACTTTGCTGTAGCTAATAGAACAATGCTTCGGCAACATTGTTAAAAAAAATCTTTTCTGCTTCTCTCAACTGCTTTTAAATAGCACCTCCCCACAGTCTTTCATCTCTTTCAATGGATTAAATGCTGTAAAAACGATGCTGTTCCCTCCCTTCTGAACTTCCACTGGTGCATCATGAAGCCAAATGTTCAGAGTTATTAAATCCAGAGGCATTGAAGTAAGCAAAAAAATTGATCCCCATGTGTAATATTTAGTTACAACTGAATTATTATGAATTACCACTTTTCAGGCATTACATAAATACTGTTGTGAGTTCATTGTGCCCTAGGTCATTGAGAAATTTGCCTTGGATGGTGAATCTGTGGAACATAAATATGATTAAGAAAGGGAACAAAAGTACTTTACCAAGTGCGTTTAACTTCCTTTGAAAACAGCACTGATTTAAGCGGCATAAACATGTACTCAATGATGTGCTGCTTCCTGACAGCACTCTACTAGTGAGTGCTTATGTGTGTGTGTTAATGAATTTGTGTAATTTAGAACCAATCAATAGTTCTTTGGTACTTATTGTTTGTTTTTTGAGTGATGGAGTGCATTCACTTTGAAACAAGAAAATTTCAGCACAGTTCAATCAAGATATATAAGTTATATAATGAAAGTTTTATATTTCAAGAAATGATAGTTGCTTCTGTGCTATGTTCCCTGTGGAAACTATTTTCTTTAAAAAGGTAGAATTTCCCAGCAAATAATATAAAGATTTGCAAGCCAATTGTTCTTTACTGTAACAAATACAATTAAGTCTGCATAGACTAAAAGTTACTTAAGAGGCAATTAACATGCCAACCTACCTGATGAAGGAGAGCGGCACTCCGAAAGCTAGTGCTTTCAATTAAACCTGTTGGACTATAACCTGGTGTTGTGTGATTTTTAACTTTGTACAACTTACAAACAAAGTATTGACAAACTAATAAATTCATCCAAATTAGCTTTTAACACCTATGTACATTATAATATGCCCTCAGCATATTTGTCTTGGGTCCCTCACATGTCTTAGTTTTCCAGCAGGCTACCTTCATCCTGCAGTCCAAACGCAACTCTGGCAATGTACTTTGAACGTCTTGTCGCTCTTCTTACTGAGTATGATTGTACGCTCATATTCACCTTTAGCTGAAAGGCTCACTCTGGCTCCTTGGTTCTTGAATCAGCAAATCTCCAGTCTATTCCATTTTCTTTGTAAAAGAAAACCAACTTTAACAAGCACCCGGCTGTTATGAAAACAGAAATAGCTTGAGAAACTCAGCTGTTCTGGGAGCATTTGTTGAGAGAAAACACAGTTAATATTTTGAGCCCAGTGACCCTTCAGAACAACAAGATTCACCTCCCAATCTTCTAAACCCCAATGAGTGGAGCGCCAATCTGTTTATCCTTTGTTGATAAGACAATCCTTTCATATCAAGGATTATACTGTTAAGAATGATGTCTTCCAATTATCTGAACTCCCCTTGTCTTTTCTGTTCCCATACTTAACAATAAGGTAGAGGTAAAAAAACTGCCTTACTATACAAAGCAAACTTTGTGCCTAAGTATTTTTCATGGAATAATGAGAGGGAAGTATTTCCTTGGAAGGCAGTAAAAATATGAAAGGGTAGAATTTCTGAAGAGCTCCATTGATTGTCATTAATGCAATTTGTTACACCTGACTGGGTTAAAGCTGGAAATAAAATACTTCTATTCGTCACAAATGTCAGCAAGTACACAAAGTTCCCAATGTACATATCAGGTAAAGGAGGAGAAAGTGAAGACTGCAGATGCTGGAGACTCAGAGTCGAAAAGTGTGGCGCTGGAAAAGCACAGCAGGTCAGGCGGTATCTGAGCAGGAAAGTCAACATTTTGGGCATAAGCCCTTCAGCAGCAATATGTCAGGTAAATCCAATTTACGTGCACCAAGTTTCTATACTTAATACAAACTATTATTTATTACAATTTAACAAATCCCAACTGCAGGTAAATAACTCTGATCTGTCAACATATTGCTGTACTGGCTAAAGGTCTAAACCACCACACAGACACATATACTTGCACATTGACACAGACAGACAAAATAGAAAATTCTTGCTTTGGGTAGAGGGGGAATATAAACAATCTTAAATTGAGGAGTTCTTTATATATCTTCAGAGCTTTCTGACAGACAATTCTGTGAAAATAATCAATTCTAAAGCACAGAATTGACTCGCCATCACTTTGTTGAGTGAGGATAATTTTGGCACAGCAATTGCCATTTCTGATATTTGTGACATTTGCTGAAGTGAATCTCAAATGGTTGACAAATTGTTACTTCAATACTTGAAATTGCAACTCAGTCCTCTGACTTAGTTAATATCGCTACTTTAATATATGGAATTATACATGAAATGGAAATATTCAATCTTTTCATAAACATTGAGGTTTATCAATTTCTGTGATAGTACAATGTTATGATTAACACCTTTTGTATAAAAAAAACAAACTGGGTAAGAACCTGTTTAGGAATGAGATAGACTATTAAAAAGGGCCAGAAGACATCACTAAATGCTTGGAGACAATGATGATTCCCAGGCTGGTGGGATGTTGAAAATAGGTCAGTGAAAGCCACCGGCAAGTAGGTAAAATACATCATCTAAGCTGCAGTTAGTGACATTATTGTGTGTTTTATATTTGAGGCATTTCTGTAGGAGAATTTATAGTTGTGTTTCTCAGATGAAGAAATTACTCAGGAGTTCTTGCAACCCGGATAGTCTGAGAGAAAGATCTCTAAGTGAAAGGCATTTTAGCCTTTCATGTTCCTATTGATGTGAGCAATTAGTAGTCAAGCTTGTTCAGAGAAATGAATTGATTTATTAGATTTTCTGCTAGCTAGCTATTTATTTAACTTGCCATTAATACCTTGAAAATTGCAAGACTAGAATTCTAACATAAAAGGTATAGAAATCCTGGTAAAAGACAATGATATGCTTCAGTAAAATTGCCTTTCTGGGCTTATTTTTTAAATTGTCATGTCAAGTCTTTCCTTCCTGTTATATTGATTTGAGGTAACACAGAAAATCTTTATGGATGTGATTACTTTGACTGCAGAAGCGAAAAGGAGAATGGGTTATGTTCACACAAAATGTATGAACTCATGAAGACATGAGTTGAAAAATCTGTTGCTGGAAAAGCGCAACAGGTCAGGCAGCATCCATTCTCCTTGGATGCTGCCTGATCTGCCGCGAAAACTCCTTGAATGCTGCCTGACCTGCTGCCCTCCTTGGATGCTGCCTGACCTGCTGTACTTTTCCAGCAACACATTTTTCAGCTCTGATCTCCAGCATCTGCGGTCCTCACTTTCTCCTCATGAAGACATGAAAACTAAGTGGAAAAATATTATGAAATATCTCATATAGTTTAAAGCATAAAAGGTGACTAGGAATGAGTTTGGACTGGAAGACAATCTCAGATTTCCATTTAATTAATGTGCTTGAATCTCTTCTTACCATCAAAAAAGGCTGTGTTTCAGTCCGTATTGAAGGGCTTGCCATTTGCTGTTGATGCATTTTTAGAACTGATTTTGAAAATAAACTAAAATGGCTTTATCAAAGATAGGTTATTTTGCAACATTTATATGGGTATGCCATTCTATAGATATATTAATGGCAAACAATTCATATTCCTGGTTGGAAAGTAATAATCACTACTCCACTGAGATTTCTTTTGCATTTGTTTATGGACTCACAACCACACTGGATGTGTTCTCAGGGCAGTTCACAATCTACGAATCTGTAAACCTCATTTGGCCTCTTTTTACTCTTTGAGTGCTTTTGAGAAAGAACCAAGTATTTGAGAAAGTATTCATTGACAAAGAACCAAGGGCAAAGTTTATTCTTAAACAAAGGTTAATTTATTGTAAATCTGCAAACTTTATTGCGCATTTATTCAAGTAAAAGTGATCATGTCATTATCTAAAATGTATATACAAGATTTAAAGTAAGGACACCATGCTTATAAAGATGCAAGTACGATCAATCTCGAAGATTGTTATATGACTAGCTTTCACAAAGACTTTTCTTTCCACAGCGAGTCAAAAACTTGAAATCATATTCCAGCATCCAGATTTTGGAAAGACACAGGAAGTTTTCATATTAGTCTGTGGTTACAGCACTTGCAGATTGTCTTTTTATCAATCTTTGTAAATGTTCGTTGAATTTTAAACAACCTCTTCCTGGGCTAAGTCCTGCTATGGAATTTGAATTCAAGAAAAATTTTAAACTTCGGGTCGAACAATGCTCATGAAACCACGTTTGATTATCAGAAAAATCCATCTGGTTCATTAGGGAAGGAAACTGCTGTCCAGGTCTGGTCTGATCTACATGTGACTCCAGATCAACAGTAATGTGGTTGAATCTGTCGGGGCAATTAGGGATGCTGAATTTGAGAGCACTGCCCACATCTCATGAATGATATTTTACAAAAGTTCCATTTGTGTTTAATGTCAATTGAAACCTACAATAGTATCACAGTGATGTTTGTTGTGGGAGCCACTTTGTATCTTTCTTTGTTCATTGACCAATCATATAACATTATAATTACACAGTCAAGGCCAGAAGGTGTGTTTGTCGCTGCCAGGACATCTTTTTCAACTGAGAAGGCCCCTTAATAATCTTCATTGCCCCCCACCCTCCTCATACCTGCCCAAATCCCCAGTCCCATTTAACCCACCCACTCATACTTCTGGTGTGGGAATTCAGAATTGGAATTCATAGTCACAGTAAGGCTAAAGTCTTTCACATAGGTTTGGCATCACTGCTTGGCTTTTTCTTTGCCCCTGTTCATAAATTCCAATGAGAGTTCACGATTCACTAAGGTATAGCTTGCAGCCATGGGTCATGGATTTGCCAGATAATTGTATAACCTAATAAAACTTTTCTTTGATCCTGGTTATATGCTGTAGCCAGGCAGTAGCATCCAAAACTTACACAGGTACCACAAACAACTGGAGAGGTGGCAGCGTAGTGATATTATTGCGAGACTGCTAATTCAGTGATCCAGCTAATATTCTGGGGACCTGCATTAACATTCCACCATGGCAGATGGTGGAATTTCAAATCAGGAAACATCTGGAATTGAGAGACTAATGATGATCTTGAAATGATTACCAGGAAAAGCCCATCTGGTTCACTAATATCCTTCAATAAATTACCAGTAACCAATTACCCTGCAGTAATGTAACATTTCTAGACAGTCAAGTTTTGTTAATAAATAGATAACACTTTGCATTGTGTGATAAATATTTTCTCATTTTACGTCAAAATTAATCACACTTACAAAACCCATCATGAAGCATGTTACAGGAGATCCATGTATCACAGATGCTGGAACCCTGAAAGATAAACAGGAAATATTGGAAATACTCAGAGGCCTAGCAGCATTTATGGGGAGTGAAGTGAAGTTTCTTGTTCACAATTTGAATTAAAGAATCATAACATCTCAATGGTGCAGATAGAGGCTATTTGGCCCATCAAGTCTGCATTGATCCCCAAACAACATTCCACCACAGACCAAGCTTCTCACCCTATCCCCATAACTCTGCATTTGCTGAGGCTAATCCACCTAGTCTGCACATCTTTGCACTGTGGGAGGAAACCGGAGCACCCAGAGGAAACTCACTCAGACATCGGGAGAACATGCAAACTCCAGATACCTAAGGCTGGAATTGAACAAGGGTCCCTAGCACTGTGAGGCAGCAGTACAGACTACTGCTAATCTGAATTAGTTATGATTTAGAGTGAATGGCCTCTCTTTCCCTCTACACAGAGGTCACCAGATGTGCTAAGCATTTCCAACACATGTCCTTTTGCCCCCTAAAAGGAACATTATCTCCTTATGAGTTTCTCATTCTGATTCAGCAAGAAACCTGTTGGAAGAAAGCTGCTGAAAATCTCATCTGGGGAATTTTTAAGAAAAGAATTAAGGTATAAAAGTTAGCTGAGCGAAAAAAAAAATCAATCTTGAAGCAATACACTGATAATTCTTCGAAATGGGTAATTAATAAAAATTAAAATAATAAAGTAGCAAGCAACTCTTTTAGAGTCATAGATTTATACAGTTGTACAGCATGGAACAGACCCTTCAGTCCAATTCATCCATGCCAATCAGATATTTTAAATTAATCTCGTCCCATTTGCCAACATTTGGCCCATATCCCTTTGGACTCATCCAGGTAGAATCATAGAATCCTTACAGTGTGGAAGCAGGCATATTTGGCCCATCAAAGCCACACTGACTCTTCTGAATCTAGACCCACCTGCCCTACCCTTGTAACCCTGAATTTCCCATTGGTAAACCACCTAGCCTGCATATCCCTGAACACTAGGGACAATTTGGCATTGCCGAACCACCTTACTTGCACATCTTTGGACTATGGGAGGAAACCCATGCAGACATGGGAAGATTTCCAGACAGACAGTCCCTAGAGACTGGAATCGAATCCGGGTCCCTGGCACTGTGAGGCAGCAGTGCTAACCGTTGTGTCACCCTGTATGCTTATCCAGATCCCTTTAAATGGTGTAATTGCACCAACCTCCACCAATTACTCAGGCAGCTCATTCCATACACGAACCACCCTCTGCATGAAAACGTTGACCCTTTTAAATCTTTCCCCTCTCACCTTAAAACTATGCCCTCAAGGTTTGGACTGCCCTACCCTGGGGAAACATCTTGGCTATGCATCCTATCCATGCCCTTTTTGATTTTGTAAGTCTCTATAGTCTCTGATGTTCTAGGGAGAAAGGCCCGCAGCCTTTTTTGCCAAAAAAGCAGAGCTAGAGAAAATCAGATAAGTCCCAATTTCACATTGCTGGGGAAGGGGAAGGGAACTAGGGTCAAGATAATATGTTGGATGTAATAAACACAGGCATTGCACTTGTCTCTGGTGGTGCAGACCCCAGCAAATTGCAAAGGAATGTTGTGTGTGTGTGTGTGTATATATACACACACACACTTCTGGATACATATGTCTGGCTTATTCCCAGTTAAACACACAATCACACATAGTCACTCACTCACATATTACCCACGCATTGACTTTTCCCAGAATCACACTTTTTAAAATCAATTTTAAGCCTGTTTTAATATAAACACTCAAATGAGTAGTAGCTCAGTGCTGCACTGCCTCATGCAACCAAAGGCACTAAGGTGTGTGTACTGCTCACTATTTCTTCCACAAGTTTTATCCGTTCCAGTTGTGTACTTCTTTCTCCCTTTCATTGAGTGGACTAGCGATACAATGCATTTTGTTTTTAAGAGAATGTCAAATGTATTCCTGCTCCCTTCATGTTGGTAGATAGGTGATTGCAGGTTGTGTTCAAATACTTCACAATTACTTGCGGTCCAAAATGGAGATGGTGTTATTGATTAATTAATGAGGATTAATATCGCTGAGCAAGTATTTGAGGCGGATGTGAAGGCTGCACAATATGCTACTTCTTCACTCTGCCGAACACTCCAATTGCCTTACATCTCATTATTGTTGCAAATACTACTCCTACCTCTTTGGCCTGCTCTGTCGTGTTGATGTGAGGGTGACTCCTGTAGAGTTGGTAAGGTGAGAGTGTGACAAAGGCTGAACTACATCACCCAGGATTCACTCTGGCTTTCAAAACAAACATATAGACTCAAGCTCTCACTCGAGAGTTGTATCTAAGGCACAGGAACACCTGTGTTTATGTCCTTATGTCCAAGTTCTTGATCTAAGAGGTGGTTCATTGAGAGGGGTACAATGCTGCTTGTAAATGCAATGGCAAAATAGTGAGCCCAGAATGCCTGAAGAACTTTGTGAATGTCCTCACCTGTGCCTTACCAACAAATCACTTTCTTGAATTGTCACGTACGTGTGATGCATAAATCACAGTGCTTTTGGGCTGGAGTTCCAGGATTTAAACCAGTGACAGGAAAGGAAGAGTGCTTTATTTGATATTCAGGATGATATACAATTAGCAAGGAAACTTGAAGGTGATAATATTCCAAAGTACCTACTGCCCTTCTTCATGAAGTTTGTTGAGATTTAAAGTTTTTAAAATGGTGCCATTAGATTTTTGGTGAGTTGTTGCATGGCATCTTGTAGATATTACATACTGCTGCTACTACCTGGTACTGGAAGGAATGCACATTTAAGCCAATAGAGGAGATGGAAATCCAGTGGGTCACTATTTTATCAAGCTTCTCGAGTGTTGTTGGAGCTGCATCCATCTAGTTGTGCCGAGAGTATTTCACCACCATCATGATTTCTGTCCTGTAGGTGGTGAACAGACTTTGAACAGCAAGGGGATGAATTAAATGCTGTAAAATTCTTTATCTTTGACCTGTTCATTTCTTTAATTATTTATATGGCTAGCCTATTTCAGTTTCTGGTCATTAGTAATCCCCTGGGGGGATTGAGTAAATAATAATGTAATTGTATATTGATACATAGGTAGTCATGTTGTCTCTTGTTGGAGATGGGCATTGCCTGATGCCTATGAGAGTGTTGCTTCCACTTATCAATTAAAACCTGAAGCCTGAATGTTGTGCAAATCTGCAGTAGACTGCTTCATTACTTGAGGAGTTTTGAATGTCACTGAGATTTGTACTGCTAATGACTGTTGCTCCAAAGGACTTCCAAGTGGAAAAGTTTTAATTGAACCTTTGTTACTTAAAATTAACTTTCCCCCTCCTGCTACTCTGAGTAATTGCCCATTACTCCCATTCTCTATTTCCCACCTTGAAGCCAGCTAGCAATCCATTTTGCCACTTATGCCTGGCTCCACACTCTTAAACCTTCTTCATTAGTGTATTGTGGATCACCTAAACAAAAGCTTTGTTTTTGAAAATGATTACGTATCATATCACATTTATTCAACGAGTCTATTTTCACAAGAATTTCAGGGTGGTCGGGGGTGGAGCAAACTGTTTCTCCAATGGAAAGAGTCAAAACCATGAAAATACCATGAAGAATCGTATGGGCAAAGGCCCTGCCTTTGAGTAAAATTATTCCATGCAGGTGGTCAAAGGACGGTGAAGAAACCTCAAGGAGCAGGTTAAATTTGACTTGAGTAATTCTCAATAAGAAAGATTTCCTCAGCAAGAGCAAACTACTGTGGAAAGTACTGAAATAAAAGCAGAACGTATTGGAATTCCAGAGCAGGTCTCGCTGTTCCTGTTGTTAAATCTGTCTCTGTACTTGGAACGCTATGTACCATCAAATTTTCACAAACATAGAGGCAGAAGTGGATAAGGACAGCAACTCAGAAAAGTAAAAGTTTAAACTGCTTTCAATAAAGGATTTAGATTGCACTTGATCAGTTGGCTCCTGCTCTTTTTATCATAACAGTTTAAATCAAATCCATTCATTACCACAGAATTCTTCTCACACACAAAATGGAACCATTTTCTGTTATTCCGATAGAATTAATAATAACTTACTAAGCTAAATATAGCTTGTCTTTTGAAACCACATGATTTGGATGTTGAAACATGCTTTTCGCATAGCCACCAGCAAGCTTAATATAAAGCATAATCTATTCCTTGTGCTGAAGATGAAATCACATTACTCAGTAGTTTACTGATACGCAAGATGCTGTAGCCAGATTTCTTACCTATTTGCTGTTGTACAGAATTCATCATTGGAAATTTACAAGTTTTCTCGACATGCCAGTGGTATTTTGTCCTCTTGTGGATTATCTGAAGGCTTCCTGTTCCTCAGCTTGTCCAGTGCATAAGATCCAAATACCAGACTCAAAAGCTACTGATTTTCTTTGGGCGTTCAATAACATTAATTTACAACTGAGTTGTGCTGTCAGGAACAGGACATAATCAAGTACCTGCTCATTGAATGGATGACTAACATTCTGATTGGACTTTAATAGAAGGGATCGGAGCTGTCTAATTTGGAAAGGCTGCCAATGTTGTGATAGGTAAAGATTGGGACACTTTTGATGTTCTGCCACCGAATGTTACTTGCACATCAAGCCATCCAGATAAATGAACAGACGTCACCATTACATCAATACATTTTGTCTGCTTTGACAATATTAGTTTCTTGGAAACTGACCATGGAAATGTTACTGGAGTTCCAGTTTCAGAATCGGAGGTATAATTTTGAATGATGATAGTACACAGCTCACAGATTTTTGTTTATTGTAAGCCTTTGATTTATTTTTTAAACTGGAATTCTCCATTAGCATGAAAAGTTCTCCAACTTTTTCATATTCACCATGGCTATAACTATTCTTGCAAACACTTTTTATAGCATGGTGCATTTCCTGTTTCTTTACCCCCTCCCCTTAATTGTTTGCAAGAATGCTGTGACTTTTTTTTATTTGCTCTCGCTCATTTTAACACATCCTCACTTAATCCTCATTTGCTTAGTCTTTTCACTTTATACATTGTTCTCTTTTCAAAACTACTTTGTTGACCTGCTTTATGTCAAGATCTGTTTGGTATCATTCACTGTGACAGGCAAATAATAAGAAGTCGCCACAGCAGCACAGCTGTAACTGAGTAACAATCAAATGAATCTTCTTTTTCAGGCGACCCTGCAGCAGAGGAATGGTCCCCCTGGACTGTCTGTTCTTCGACTTGTGGGCAGGGTACACAGACCCGGATGAGATCCTGTGTATCATCTCCATATGGCACCTCGTGTAGTGGACCTCTGCGAGAAATGAGACTATGCAACAATTCAGCAGTGTGTCCAGGTTTGCTTGAACTAATGGAAACACTTGTTGTTGCTGTGCATTGCCTTCACTTATTTATCCCAGCCTCTGACCTTCCTAATTTTAGTCTATGTTTGTAACTTATCAAGGTATTTGACCTTGACAGTGCTGGGAAATGGCGATTGATAGCATCAAAATTCCAAAGTCAAGAATGACATTGGTCTGATGCAATGCTGATGTCGTTTGCAACTGATCTGACACTAAACTCAAAGTCAATACCAAAGGCACTGATGTGACAATACCATTGCCTGGACCTTTAGATCTTCTAGACAAGTGAAGAAAGATTCGTGGTTTATGTTCTATCATTTACAAGTGTGTTGTAGACTTCTACTGTTGATGCAGGGTTAAAGCATGGCAGACATACTTTGCTTCAGACTCTTAGCAGATATAAGGGAAAGAGTACCTTCATCTTCTCTTTCTGACTTTAATATGGCTCCAGAAGTATGCTGCTCTGACGAATTCCCCGACTTCAATTTATTCAGCACAGTTATCATTCCTCATCTGATGCTTTCATTGTGTAAGGCTTATTTTTCTCTAATGTGAAATCACTTAACATTTGGAAATAACTTCTTTACTTCTCTCTGTACTTACCTGGAAAGATAATTGCTTTTTAATCCAGATGACATGATAGAAATAATCACAAAAGCCATAATTGTAATCAATTTGGCAAAACGTGTGCTGTAGGCGTCGGATAGGAAAAATAAGTCCACTGATTTTCCACTAAGCTAATACTATAGATTGAGCTGTCAAGAATAAAACTTGGTTTCTGCTTTGTATGAGCAGTGAGACAGTACTGACTATGGTCTTATTGGCATGTTGTATTGCCTTCAAAGGTTTCAAAAAGATATGAAACGTCTGAGAAAGAATTTATCAGCTCAGTGAGCTAATTTACAACCTGATCTACAAATCTTCTCCAAAGTTTCAAAATGTCTGGCCTGCTGATAACACTAAAAACATTCACAGAGCATTCTTTTATGAAACTTCTGAAGTGATTAGATTCCCTACAGTATGGAAAACGCCCTTCAGCCCAATAAGTCCACACCGACCCTCCGAAGAGTAACCCACCCCCCGCTGACTAATGCACCTAACACTATGGACAAGTTAGCATGGCCAATTCAGCTGGCCTGCACATCTTTGGAATGTGGGAGGAAACCGGAGCACCCAGAGGAAACCCAAGCCAATACAGGGAGAATGTGCAAACTCCACACAGTCACCCAAGGCTGGAATCAAACCTGGGACCCTGGGGCTGTGAGGCAGCTGTGCTAACTGCTGAGCCACTGTGCTGCTGTGGTTCATGTTTTCTTTCTGTCTAACACATTTTAAAATATTCTGCAAGTTAATATTGAAGTACAGCAAGTAATTTTTTTAGGAGGGCCTTTGATAATGCTATCACATTTGGTTTTGTGATACCAACCACTTGTAGCTTGAGATATCAACCATTTGCCCATAGTTCACTTTCAGCAATTGAGTCTGAGTGAGTAGACACTCATGTCTTTAACAAGATTTTGTTTTTTGCATGACAGCAATCAAGTGCAAGTTATATTGTTGAGATAAAACCTTGACACCAAAATCGTGAGGAGACCAGTGGATTAAATCTGCACAAAAGATCAAAAAATGTTCGTTCTTACCCCCACTCAAAGCTGCATGATCAGATTTGAGTAGAGCTTAATATAGCCTCCAAATTAATCTTTTCAAGACTATTACCTGATGCAAGAGGTGCAAGCCCTGGTTTTTAACATTATTTCTAGAGTTTGGCTTACACTCCAAGGAGTAGAATTTGACTATTCAATTTGCTATCAATTGTTTTAGATCTTTCCCACCTTTTTATTTCAATTAATGTTGCTGAGACATGTAAGCTGAGCTGTCAGTTTGTGATCACCTGCTTTGCAGTTTTGCAGTCAAAATCTACCCAAAGTGTCCATGTGTGATTGCATACATTTTTGCAAAAACCTAGTTGTGTTTCCTTCTAACACCCCAAAATGGCTCTCCATAGTAGTAGATGACTTTTACGTTCTTGTTATGAGCACTAAATATTGATGGATTTCTTTAATTGATATTTTTATTGTAAGAGGAGTTTTACATCATTTCTTTTCCTTAGGGAATGGCATACATGATGCTTGCATTACCACTCTGTGGTGTTGTCTCATAATTGGTAAGGCCACTTTTGGAATATTGCATTCAATTCTAGTCTCCTTCCTATCCAAAGGATGCACTGAAACTTGAAAGGGATCAGAAAATATTAACAAGCATGTTGCCAGGGTTGGAGGATTTGAGCTATCAGGAGAGCTGAATAGGCTGGGACTGTTTTCCCTGGAGCATTGCAGGCTGAGGGGTGACCTTATAGAGGTTTATAGAATCAAGAGGAGCATGGATAGGATAAATAGACAAAATGTTTTCCCTGGGGTGGGGGAGTCCAGAACTAGAGGGCATAGGTTTAGGGTGAGAGGGAAAAGATATAAAAGGGACCTAAGGGACAATTTTTTCACACAGAGGGTGGTGTGTATATGGAATGAGCTGCCAGAGGAAGTAGTCGGGGCTGATACAATTACAGCATTTAACAGACATCTCAATGGATATATGAATATGAAGGGTTTAAGGAATATGGGCCAAGTGCTGGCAAATGAGACTAGATTAGGTTAGGATATCTGGTCGGCATGGATGAGTTGAACCGAAGGGTGTGTTTCTGTGCTGTACATCTCAATGACTCTACCCCCAGAAGATGCCATGCATTCAGAATCATTTGCCACTATGTTAAAAGGAGATAGGAATAGGAGGAGGTGATCTTGTCCCTCAAGCCAGCTATGTCTTTCACTGATATTATGGCTGAGCTGACCATGGCTGAACTTCACTTTCTGCATTGTCTCCTTTCCAATCAAAATTTATTCTAATCCAGCCTCAAGAATGTTCTGTGAACTGAGTGCCACAGTGAGAATTCTAAAGGCTGATGACCACCTGAGAAAATAAAATTATCTTCACCTCAGTCTTGAATAGGAGACTGCTTTCTTAAAAGAAAGAGCTGAACCCTCTAGATTTAGATTTCCCCATGAGAGGAAATAAACTAGCACCATCTGCACTGTCAAGTACACCAAAATCTGGAATGTTTCCATACAATCACGTTTCAGTCTTCTAACCTCCAACCTGCATTGACCTAACTTCCTCAAACATCATTCCTCTGCTGGATAAGTATAGAATCATAGAATCCTTACAGTGTGGAGGCAGGCCATTCGGCCCACCGAAACAATACCAACCATCCGAAGAGCATCCAACCCAGATCCAACGTCCCTACCCTATCCCTGTAACTTTGCATTCCCCACCTAATCTGTGCACCTTTGGCTGTGGGAAGAAACTGGAGGAAACCCATGCAAACAAGGGGAGAATGTGAAAACTCCACACAGACAGTCGCCTGAGGCTGGAATCAAACCCAGATCCCTGGTGGTTTGAGGCAGCAGTGCTAACCACTGAGCCACCAGGCCACCACATATATAAACATATATTAAGTAGCAGAGAAAGGAATTTTGTAGAGGATCAAATAGAGAACCACAGACAAAAAGAGCACATAAAGTAGAATAGAGTTTAAAGATTTCGATAGAGAGAGAGTTTCCGAGAAGCAATGTGGAATTCAGAGACAGTATGATATCTCATAAAACATCATGGCTTTTGCAGAAAGAGAGAGAGAGAGAGAATGACAGTGTGAGAGACAGAGAGAGAGCGAATGGGAGTGCCAATGCAATGTATGATATTCAGAGAGAAGAACAGAGAGAACCCATAAAACATACGAACAAATGAACATACAAATTACAAGATGAAGTAAGCCATTCACCCCTTCAAGTCTGCTCCATTATTTAGTAAGATCTGTCAGTATCCTGAATTCCACATTTCTATCTATCCACGATAACATGGCTAAAGCAATATGGAATTTGGAGAAAGTGGAGAGATATAATTCCCAGGTAGCAGCACCAAGAGTGGAGCAGGAGAGAGAGAAAAAGAGAATACAGGAGCCCATGAATCCATGTGGAGGGAAGAGAGTGGCATTTCAGCCTGTGGGCTAGAAGAAATCAATGTGATATCACATGGACAATTGTAAGTGATTGATTGACAAGTATTCTCTCATTTATCTTTCAAAATATAGTGAGTGAAAGGTTCTTTAAGTGTTACTTAGGCCTGCAAACAGTAGCAGTGCATATGAGGAATGGGAAAAGTAATTAATTATAAATTAAGAAAAATGGATGAATTAGCACCTAATAAAATGGCAGGGTGGTTGATATGTTGAAGATGCAGTATTTGAGAGCTGACAGATGCCAGTGTGACTGAAGGAAATTATATTTGCAGTAGGTGCCTGTAGCTTGCGGAGCTTTTGCTCAGTGTCATTGATCTGGAAACAAGCTAAAAATACAGTGATGAATTACAGAGAGGGTATGTTTTCTCGTAATTCCAGAAGGCAATCATACCCTTTAAGTTAAAGCATTGCATTTGGCCTATGCTTGTGACTCAGGTAAAACAGATAAGGGAATTAAAAGGTAGAAATGAGGTTACTTATTACTTATCAAGCCAGGATATGTCTAAGTGTTTGTGTGCAGACACAGGCTGCTTTCGTATCTGAGGAAGTAGACAGGCAGGAGGCTGGAAGGAATCACAAATGATGCTGAAAATTTTGCAAACATCTGCTAACTTGACTATCTATGACCTTCTTTTGATAGTAAGCTTATTAATGAAGCAGTTTAAAATGGCTGGGCTAACAAGACCATCTTGAGGACCTCCAGAGATGTCCTGGAGCTTATTGACCTTCAACAATTACAATCATCTTCCTTTATCCTAGGTATCACTCCAATAGCTGTGAGTGTTCTGCCTGATTCCCATTAACTGTAGTTTCGCTAGAGCCCTTTGATGCCATACTTGGTTGAATGGTGCCTTGATACGAATGTTAGTTACTCTCACATCACTTCTGAAGTTCTTTTGTCCATGTTTGGACAAGCATTGTAATGAGGTCAGGAACCAAATGGTTTGGAAAAACCCAAACTGAATGTCTGTTAGCAGGTTATTTGCAAGTGCCAGTTAATAAGACCATTCATGACCTTTTCCAGTAATAATTGCTGATAATTGATTGTAGACCAATATGGCATTGATTAATAAGGTTGTATTTGATTTTTCTACTCAGGACACACCTAAGCAATTTTCCATATTTTTGGGTAAATGCCAGTGTTATTGCTGCGCTAGAACGGCTTGGCTAAAGATTTGGCTAGTTCTGGAGGCCATCAATAGTATCCTCCAACTGTTGTTGGAGTGCACAACCTTTGAAGTGTCCAGTGTTTTCAGCCATTTCTTGACATCATGTGGTGAATTGAATTGCTTGAGGACTGGCATACATCACCCTGGGGACCTCAGGAGAAGGCCAAGATGGACCAATCATTTGACGCTTCTGGGTAAATTGGATCAAATGCTTCAGCTATGTCTTTAGTGCTGATATCCTAGTCTCTCACATCATTGAGGATGGGATGTTTGTGGAATATCTTGACTGGAAGTGGCAGGATTGCAGAGCTTAGATCTAATCCATTTACTGTGTGACTGCTTAACCATGTCTATTGCATGCTCCTTCCACTTCTTGGCACACAATAAAGTACTGTGCAGTAGTTTCACAAGCTTGACTTTCATGTTCTCCTGCCCTCTTCATTAAACAAAGATCGATCCATTGACTTAATGGCAATGGTAGAAGGGGGGGGGAGGTGGTGGTGCAGTTTTGATGGCAGTGAACCTCTGTGGAATTCTTTATCGCAGGGGGCTGTCAAGGCTATGTTGTTAAGGATATTCAAGGCTGATATAAACAAATTAGTAAGGTAATTAAAAGTTGTCAAATTCAGACAAGAAAGTGAAGCTGAAGATGATCAGATTAGACATTGAGAATAATGAGAAAATGAACTGAAATTAGATTTACTGTCAGGTGTGGAGTTAAGTCAAGCTCAATAGTTTTTCAAAATTCTGATAGGTTTTCAGCAGTAAATAAGGATGAACAATTTCCTTTGATGGGGAGATTTAATAAACAAGAGGGCAGAAATCAAGGTAGTACTCACCCTGGAAAATAAACCTAGATTTATGAAAATTTCCTAATAATGTGGGTTCTTTACATATTGGTGAGTGAACTGCAAGTTTACAATAATTTTACACTTATCAATTATTCGAACAGTTCATTAATTGCTCATGGAGTGAATATGTGACTGTCAGTGTGAGCAGGAGAAAGCCCTGATGAAGGGTTTATGCCTGAAATGTCGATTCTCCTTCTCCTCTGATGCTGCCTGACCTGCTGTGCTTTTCTAACGGCACACTCTCGACTTTGACAGTGTGAGTAGTTCTGATTGGCCATGGCTTTACAAGAAAATTAGTAACTGTGTGAACTATGAGAGTGTGGAAGAAACAAAGGCATAATCTGAGTATGGACAGTCAGATGAAGCTTGTCAATGATATTGTGTTCAGTTGACGTTAACTGCCCTGTGAAGTGGCTGAGCAAGCCAGTATCAATTGTTCAGGAGGTGTGTGCACCATTGCTTTCTATGGGAACATGGAATGGACTAAAACGGTTGATCTTCCCAGCAAAGTCCAACTCACAAGAATGAGTAATAACACAAAGTAATTTTGTTTAAGTTTCAGTATAAATAGGACATTTCATGTAATTAAAAGAGGTAACTTCATTTGATTATGGTTCTGTAATAACATAATTTCAATCAATATAGGGATGAAAGACTTTAATTATTTAAAGAAACTGGAAAAGCTAGGATTTATCTTAGGGCTGAGAAGTTTAAGGGGAACTTGAATAGTTTTTCAAAATTCTGACGGGTTTTCAGCAGTAAATAAGGAGGAACAATTTGCTTTGGTGGGAAGATTCAATAAAGAGGCCAGAAATCAAATGAAATTGTCCAGAACCCAGAGGACATTGGCTTAGGGTAAGAGGGGAAAAATTTAAAAAGGAACTAAGGGGCAACTTTTTCACGCAGAGGGTGGTGCATGTATGGCATGAGCTGCCAGAGAAAGTGGTGGAGGCTAGTACAATTACAATGTTTAAAAGGTATCTGGATAGGTAGATGAATAGGAAGAGTTAGAGAGATAGGGGCCAAGTGCTAGCAAATGGGACTATATTAGGTTATGATATTTGGTCGGCATGGACAAGTTGGACTGAAAGGTCTATTTCCGTACTGTACATCTCTATGACTCTCTGACAAGAGGGTCAGAGGAGAGAATGAGGAGGAACGTTACAAGGCAGTAGTTTACACAATTCTAGACTTCTCTGGTTGAAATGTTGTTGTATTCAAATTCAGTGGTAACTTTCAAAAGGGGTTTAAATGTATCCTTGAAAAGGAAAGCCTTGCAGTGCCTTGGGGGATAGTGTGGGCTAGTGGAACTAATTGGATAGCTCCTCAAAGGTGGACTATGTGGTATCCTTCTGTCCAGCTTAATTACAGAAATGAACAAGTTGTTTGATAAATCATGAGCAAAGAATTAAACAAATATCAGGGAAGATTATCGATTGGACAAAATCCACTTTCTCTTGCATTGTTATGCAAAGCAACTATGTTTGGAAGTAGGTGCATATGTAAGAAAGATTCAGTTGTTTTTGAAATTCTGCTGCCAGACTAAAGAATGCTTCTTTTTGTCACTGGGTATTACTAAAAATGATTGTTTCCAGAAGAACACCAGCTCACCATGCATGGATATCCTGTTTAATGTGCAAGTTAGACAATTATCTCTTTTGGAAGAAGATTGATGCTTATGGAAATTAGTATAGTCTGAGATGAGCACAATGATAATAATTATTATGATTCCTTTCTTGTTGCGTCTGGAAGAAGGAGTATTGTTCCCAAGGACAGCAACCAAAATCCACACTGATTCATAATGTGTTCATAACTAGGTGTCTCATTCGGTTACTTTGGACTTCAGAATATATTTATACAAAATCTTCTTTCATGATTGTGTGGAGACTTAATTGTGACCAGAATATACTTGGCAGGCTGAATAGCCTTTAGATGTTTTACACATTCTTATGTATGCACAAAAAAACTCTGCAAAAGTACAATAATTGATTAAATAAAGCATTCATCAGAAAGCAGAATAAAACATGATCAAAGTTAAACACTCAGTCTCTTATGACTTCTGAATGACAAGAATAATTCTTTCCTGTATAGAAGCTCTGCAACAGGCATCAGACTTGGAAAGCATGTCTTTGAGTCAGAGAGGTTCATTACCTGCTTAATTTCAAATGGTTGCCAAGAACCACACTTTATATCATAATCTGGTGTTTGTCAAGACATCATGAACTGTGGTTCATAATTGGCATACTGTTAGGAAAGAGACGCTGAGCTCCAGTTTGGCACATTTGATTAGATAATATCAGAACAGTGACAGTGGCAACAGTCCAGTCATGGCCACACAGCAGATATTTGGTATGGGAACTGCAGAAGAAACATTGTTCTTCAATAATCCCACAGGAAATCACTGAATTGTTAAAGGACAAACTCGGCAGAAAATGAGGGCAAATAAAGAGGTGACCGGGCAGCACAGTCAGCTTTTGTTTGAGCTTAGTTGAGTAACGTCACTGTGCTTGGCTCCCCTGACTTTACTTGTTAAAGGAGCTCCTTGCCATATTGTGGTCTTCTGATGCAGAACATAAAGTCCTCATTTCCTGTGGTAGAATAAAAAATGAAATAAGAACAAGCAAATTGTTATTCGTCGCTATTGAACAAAGCAGCACTGGGCCATGGCCCAAATGCTGAGCCCAAGTCCATTGAACTGAGAGCCAAATTGAAAAGACTGGAATCATACATTCAAGTCATCACCACTATTAAAGGTCTTCCTTAGCTCTGAGCTAATTTGCTTAGTCTTGGTTTCTCGTACACAGCACAGTCTGTTTTACACAAAAGAAAGCCTAAACAAGCAAAGTTGGGCTGGATTGAACCCATTAGATTTAAACAAAATTGAATTCCTAGGATGTGCCAATGTTTTGTTTAACCAAGTCCTGTAGAGTTAAAGAATGAACAGTGGAACAGCTTGTTACTCATGCTTCTCAAATGCACTAATTGGAACAAAGAAGGTTTATCCACATTTTGTATTTCAGTACAAAGTGACTAGGATCAATTTTTCATGCAGGCGCGTTTAACCACAAGTGAGCAGTTCACCTGCAGTGTAATCTAATCATCTATCGTCAACTCAATGCCATTATTTTTGACAACTCTGTGCCCAGCTCAGACCTTTGTATGGTATTAGAATAATAGGAGTGACCAGCAAACTGTGAAATGAAAATGACATTTATGAGGAATTGTACCCTTAAAAAGGTAAGTGCCGTTATTATATTTGAGCTTTGAAAATGCTCAAAAGGCATTCTGAGAAATTAGCAGTTGACTGATGAGAGAGAGGAGGAAGAAGTGCCAAAATGAAAGAAAAGGTGACAATAAACAGAGTTCAGAAATAAAACAAATTCTGCAGGAGGGAGTGGGAGGGGGTTCAGTTCAGAGCATCCATCATCTGACACCTTGTCAAGGACTGATCAAGTAGAAGTTGTCTGTCTGGGGTGGTTGCAAGGAAGGGTTGTCTGGTTTGCCACTCCAGGGCACACTTTAAAATTATTGTTGTAAAATTCTGGGGGAGAATTTGGAGGCATTTATAAGGCCAGGGCACAATATCACTGACTGTTATATGTTCGATGCAGCACTGGTGGCCTTGCAGCAAATGGCTCCTTGCAGGCTTGAAATCTGAGAGTCCCTATTTTGATTGCCAGTTAGGTGTACATATTTATTTGGTAGCATTTTGCCAGATTCAGATAATCATAGTTGGTCTAGGTGATGATTGTGCCTTCTTGATAGGCAGCACCGTTTAAAATATGACATGCTGCAACTGATGTGCTTCCAAAGACTTATCCTACATTAAAGTAAGTCAGATCCTCAAGACAGTATTTTTGCAATTGGTTCTCTTTTTGCGGCCTACCTTCTGAATTAAAGCCTCACATGCACTTATCTTCTGAATAAAGATTGATGTGTATGTTTGTTTATAAATTTAGGTAGGAACTAACCAAATCTGGTGCAGTATCAACATTTTTGTTTCTCAGCACATCTAATTCAAATCTATTCACTACTGTAAGACTTTTGATGGCTCCAAGTGACAAATGGTTACCAAATATTGGTCATTGAAGTTAAGGTAATTTATTATTGATAAATATGAGCATAGCAATTGGATAAGGTATATAGTAATTCACTCAAACCAATCTACTATTCTGTTTTCACAATAGCTTAAAGCTTTTATTTTCAATGTCCTTCATCTTGTCCTCAAATGATAATATCTTAATGACGTATACTTCCATGGCTATGATCTGCACCCCGAACAATATGATCATTACCAAAATGTATTAGCCTTGGTTCAATAATAGCAATCTTGCCTCCAAGTCAGAGGTTGTGGATTCATATCTCACTTCAAGACTTCACTGCATAAACTATATTGACAGGTTTGTGCAATATTGAAGAAATAGTACACTATAAGTGGCTTGCCTTTTGGATGAGGAATTAAACTAAATTAGATGAACATGAAGTATCCCAAGTTTCTTTTGATCTTGAATCAACATGACCAAAAACTCATTGCTTTTTTTGGCAGTTTTGTTGCACATAAGCTATTTATTGACATTATATGAGTTATTACATTTCAAAACTAATTCCTCTGTTGTTAGAATGAAATATGTTGTATGGTTGTGAAATGTTGCACATAAATTAACAGTTCTTTCCTTCTCCATCTATTTGTGAGGCTCAGTGATCATTGATTGGGACCTTTAACCTAGACATGTCCACATCAATCACTGAATGGAAATCAGAAATTGAACCACCGGCAAGCATTTCCCCTATCTTTTTCAGAAATCCAAAGGTCAATTTTAGTAGCCATAACTCCACTCCACCAGCTAACTTAACCAATACATGGTTCAAATCTATAATCTTTATGCTTTGTATGGTTTAGATGCACATACATTCTTTGTTGCAAATGATAGACACATGCATGGTACCATATGGATATCTATCCATGTTATTTCAAAAATTATTATTTCCTGGTGTGGGAGAGCAAATTTTGTCTATTAAGACAGCATACATTTTTGAGCAGAATGGAGTGATGATTGAAGCAGAGTTGCTGTACAGACAGTTTATGGCACGCCAAGACCATCTAATTTATACTAATTGCCTTTTTCAGCACCCCAAATTTTCACACATAAACCTAATCATAAATTGAGATCAAGACCTTGTTGTTCTGTTTTCAGTCCATGGTGTCTGGGAGGAATGGTCGCCATGGAGCTTGTGCTCCTCCACATGTGGAAGGGGTCACCGAGATCGTACCCGTTCCTGCATCCAACCTCAATTTGGAGGGAATCCCTGTGAAGGACCTGAGAAGCAAACCAAGTTCTGCAACATTGCACTTTGTCCCGGTATGCTGTTTATTACATTTACAATTAATTCAGAGGCAGCATTCAAGATTAATTTTAATCCATCAGTTATGAAAACAACAGAGTTTTTTTTACTTCACCTGATTTTATTCTCCATTGAAATGCAATATTGGGTTGTGTGTAAATCTGGTTTTCAGTTCAATCCTATGGGTTTTCAGTTAGTTAGATTAAAATTACCTCCTTAGATATTGTTACAATCCATGTGCAGAAACCTTGAACCAAAGTAAATTTAAACAACCCCAAAATGGCAATTTCACTTCTTGTAACTAGCACTTTAACAGTTATTAGACACAAGTTAACAGGAAAATGTATGTCAAATGAAAAGGTAAATTGCCATTAAATAGTCAAGATAACACCAAACATCTTGCTAAAAGCCAAAAAAAACCATCACTTTCTCGAGACAATGTGTGCTGCGGCAGTTAATGAGGTAACTCACCACCATCTTCTCAAGGGCAACTAGGGATGGACAATAAATGCTGACCAGTCAAAAATGCCTACATCTCACAAACAAATAAAAAATAAAGACATATGGCACTGAGTGCACTGCCAGAGCTTTCCACATTCTGAGTGAAGAAAAGCTTCGTCATCTCAGTTCTAGAATTGATTTGCTCAAAAGCTGGGCTTCCTAACCATTTGACAAATGTCTTACAAAGACTAACCATAACCTAATGCAACTTTGGCCGATAAAAATCTGGTATTTTAGCCCAAGACTTCCGAATACACACATGTCCTATAATTGAGATCTTGTAGGTAAACTTCAGATGGGTAATCTGAAGGACTATAAACCAATCCTCAGCTAGCCTGTGAGATGGTCTTCACTTATGATGTGATCACATTCAAAGAACTTTATGGCTATTTGCCCAGAACATCTGTGTGAGGCAAGCTCTTTGGTTGAGGGTCGAATTAAGAAGTTAACTGGTGCAGATCACTAAACACTCACCAACATCTCCTCTACGTCCATGATTTCAGCTCATGAAACCTGTAAATCACCCTCTACAACAATTTAATCTGCTTCTTGCCTAGCTTGATGACCTGGAATTAATTTGACAACAGTCAGACATCACAATCTGACAATATTATGGTAAAATTATCCCTGTAAAACTTCAGTCTCAACAGCCTGTGCTGACCTTTCTGAAATTACTGGAGATCCCACTAATTTATACCCAGCCAATTTGTCTCTTAACAAGAAATCAACGCTTCAGCAAGTGTATTAAGAATAATGCCCACAATAACAGAACAAAGTAGCTAAGCCACATTTTATATTAACCATACACAAGGGAACTGGCAAACAATTCCCACGAATGATGTAAATCATTATCTTTTATTTTTCAGTACCTTCAGCAATACTTTGGAAGAATTCTTACAATCTGGCAACATTGGCTACAATGCTGATCCTATCTCAAACAACAACTGTTAATTGTTTACCTCACTCGATGAACATGGGGATACTTTACCCTCAACCAAAATCCCTATAGCTTTCTATCCTCTGATTCATTCTCTCAGTGAGTTTATGGGAGAGCCCATGCTTGTCATAAACACTACTGGGAATGCTCCATAACTGGGAAAATGCAACAGTTTCCTTTATTATTCTTTAAACTCCAGCATTCAACCTTCTTATGAGTCATTGAGTCACAGCAACATATAGCATAGAAAAAGGCCCTTCAACCCAACACATCTGTGCTGGTCAAAACAGCCGTCCTAACTGAAATAACTGCACGGGGGTTGATATCTCATCACCAAGTCACCCATTATTTGCAAGTCCATAGTATATGGACTCTGACCGGCCAGCTCAGAGCAAGTCCCCAGAGTGAGGAGACACTCTGAGTCTCCTGTCATATCTGTCAGCCAGGGCTCCTTAATTGGCCCAGGTTAACAGCCCCAATTAAGGATCTCATACTCAATGCGATCCACCTGGCCCTCATTATAATCAGTACACTAATCCTAGACTAACCCTAAAGAATTAGCACATTGGTCCATTTAAATGAAACATGAACCTTCACATTTACTAACCTGAGAGGACTAGATGTTTATCTTCTCCACTATTTTGAGCATCAGTTTCTTCTCAACATCAATATTGAATTTGCTCTCATTCCAATTTATTTGCAAGGTTCAAAATTAGGACCTGTTGGTAAACATCTTGTCACTTGATTCATGTTCATATGCCATTACTGAGGATCCCCATATTATGCAAGACTTTATTACCAAAGAGACAGTATTCTTGATTTCCTGCACCAACATCATCTTTCTAAGTTTATCTAAGTTCTGCTCCACTTTCATGGATCTACACCATCCACCAACTGGCATTTCCTTTACCCTGACAAATTCTACATATGTCTGGTCAGTTTGCATTCTCAATTTTCTACATTTCTGCCTTTAGGTCACTAACTAAGTATTGAATTTGGCAATCTTTATTTTCTCATTGTCAAATGCATTGCTGAAAGAGAGGATTATACACAAAGCTGTCCATACGTAAACACTTTGTAGGAGTGCAGTTTTGTGGCAGTTTGCTTAAAGGACATTTCACTCCCTCTTCTCTAAATTTACGTCCAAAGGAGAAATTCTCTGAATCAGCTTTGACTCTCAGTCAGAAGATCAGAGTGGGCCATTTGGCTCATCAAGTCAGCTCTGCTATTCAATGAAATAATGGCTGATCTGACAATCCTCAACTCCACTTTCCTTCTTTTCCAATGCACACTTGATCACCTGAGTGATTAAAAAATCTGTCTGACTGTCGAGACCTGTGACAATTCCTTGTTAACTTAACTTCACCTAATTGGAAATCAATGCACCATTTTGATTTCCACTTTCATCCCCTTTTTCTAAGTCAATCTTTTATTAGTTCTATTGCATTTCCAGTTATGGCCTGTTGTGTTTTATTATTAACAAACTGTTCTGTTCTTTCCTAAGTCCCTGCTGCTGTGCAAATTCTTTAAAGATTCCATTCACCTGAGCTCCGAATTTTATGTTCAACCCCACATGCTTTGCTACAATCATTATTTTTGCAACTTGTTTCAAGTCACATCAAGACTGTTTCTTGCAATTAAGACTTGAACCTCTGAAGTACACATGTACATTTCCCAATCAGTCTCTATGTCTTTGTACTGGACTTTAATGTTGTTATGAACCAATGGGGAGGGCGGGGGAGAACCATAAATCAAAATATTTTTACCAAGTTACCTAAGAAATTCCCAATATTTCATTTTTTAAGCTTAATTCTAACATGAATTAGAACCAGTGCAAGCTAAATGTAAGTCAACAAGCAAATGATAATTGAAATGAAAAGGTATTTACGTATGTGATACCACAATAACTGCAAGACTCCCAAAACTGGAACACCATATGGAGGTCTGAAGTCCTCTACTCCGGTTCAGCTAGGTAGGATCTCCCACTTTCCCAATCATTTGATTCAGCCATCAAGTTCTATTCAGTGATAGCTACATTGCATCTAAACTCTCTAAGATGGTCATCCTTTGATAAGAACTGTCCTGCAGAACCTCCTCCTTTATATTTATGACACTCTCGATGGCTCTGATTTCTGGTACAATGTCCCTCTATTCACTCCATAATTGATAGCCTTATCCATGGCATCCACGCTCTTTACTCTAAGATTGCCTCCTTCCCATCCTCTCTTTGTTGTCAAAACATTCCCTCAAATTCTGTTGTATCAAACAGGCAATTGAATGTATTGATTCTTAAATAGCTTATTGAACACGATAAATCTAATTGCACAGGTCAGATATTTTGCTTCTGATTCATTAAAATGGATATCTGATTCAGATGATAAAATCTTAAATGAGTAAATATAAACTAGCAAAATTTGGGTTTGAGGACCGAGCCTTGTGTGACCTCACTAGTTATGTCTTGTCAACCGGAAACACATATAACTAGCGCAGTGCTGCATTGGTAACAAACACAGGACATTGAGTAAATTTAAGGAGAAGATTTGCTGGTTTTTAATTAATAATGAGTTCAAAGGTTGTGGGGAGCAGGTAGGAAAGTAGAGTTGAGGCCAAGATGAGATCAGCCATGATCATAACAAGTGGTGTAGCAGGTTTGAGGACCTAAATTGACTACTCCAGCTCATAATTCCTATATTTATCCCTGGACTGTACTCAGGTTAGATGATTTTGCCAAAAGTGATAACAGAACAGCGTAATTGGCTTTTTTTAATGGAAGTAAATGTTTGGGGTTTTCACTCTTGATTTCTAAAGCATACTAGGTATGAGCCAAGTGCTGGACAATGGAATTAAAAGATTTAGATGGTTGTTTTGACTGGCATGGACACAATGGGCCAAAAGCCTTTTTTGGTGCTGTGGATTTCTATTCCTTTATTTCCACCAATGAAAATGCATTCCAGGTGAGGACAGCTTCACCTGTGAAGTAAATTGTTTTATTGTCATACAAAATTGTGAAAGTTAACCAGTTACAGTTAATTAATCTCTTCAATATAGTAAAAGACCTTAAGATATTTCAATAGTGCAATCAAATAAAAATTGTCTCAGAGCCGAAGATTAGAATGGGTGCCAAAATGTTTGATCAAAGTGGTACAGACATATGATTTGGACTATACTGCTATATTCACAACTAACTATAATTAGAAGAAAGACACAATAACAAAATAAAATCTTGCCAGACTTTGAGAACAGGAAAGAAACAATTAGGACCAATGAACAAGTCCCTTTGATGACAGTTGGGATGGATTTTATCCCAAGAGAAATAGATTGAGTTGGGGAATTTCACAACTCACTAGACCCAGCTTGGTAGAATATTTCCCTTGAACATTATCATCCAGTAACCAATTTAGGAAACCTCACTGGCCAAGTGGAGATGAAAGGCAAATGAACTTCTCATCATTTAATATGGCTGTCACTCCTGTGATACTCCAAGCTTTTAAATGTCCTGACGTATTACTGTCTTATAAAAAACAAGCATGCTTCTCTTCATACACCACATCAAAGATAGCTAACAAGTTAATTAACCCTTTTAAGTGTCAGTAAACAGTAAACTTGTAAATCCTTATTGAGTAGCTAAACTTTAGAAACTCAGCCAATCATTTATTATAGCATAATCCTACCCCTCAGGGTAATATTATATTCATAGAGGTCTACAGCAAAGAAAAAGGCTGTTCAGATCATCAAATCAGGTCTGTTCTAAAACAAGCACGTAATGATTCTTATCCCATTATTCAGCACTTGGCACAGAGCCTTGAATGCCTTAGCCTCATAAGTGCACATCTCAATACTTCTTAAATATTATGATGCTTTTTGCCACTCTCACCCTTACAGGCAGTGAGTTTCAGATTCCTACCACCCTCTGGGTGAATAAAATGTTTTGTCACACCCCATCTAAACCACCGGCCTCTTACTTTAAATCTATGCATCCTGATCATTGATTGTTCCACCTAGGAGAAAGGTTTATTCCTGAATACCCTGTCTATGTCCCTCATAATCTTATACATCTCAATCATGTCTCCTCTCGCTCTCGTTTGCTCCAGGGAAAATAATTCCAGTCTATCCAATCTCTCTTCACAACTGAAATCTCCAGCCCAGGCAACATCCTGGGAAATCTCCTCTGTACCCTCTCCAATGCTGTCACATATTAACAAAGAGCTCTGTTAAAATAGTATGAAAGGATAGTTTTCAAGAAACCTATGTGTATCAATTGAATAATTCCAGCAGAGTGTATTTCTCACTGACAGTGACAGCCTGTTTCTTTCTAAATGAAAGAGTGGAAATTAAATAAAAAAACTTCAAATCATGACAGTTATAAGGATTGTATATCACCATTTAAGGGTACTTACAATTCAACATTGAGTTCAAATCGCTCTCCCACCTGTGTGCTGTATGTCCTATTCCCTTTGTTCTACCAACAAATACTGGATCTTTTTGAAATGGGAGTGGTACTTTCACATTCAGCTCCTGCCCCCATTTTTAAAGGCTTGTCTGCTCTTCCCAACTCCATTAAAATTCAACCCAAAAATGAGTCTCCCTCCCTGCCTTCTCAGCCCAGTTTCTCATGAGAAAGAAAATAAAAATATTTCTTCACCTCTCCTATATTGTGTACTTTATTGATCTTCTCTATTAAATTATATCATCAGATAACCTTCAGAAGAATAAGTTTCAGCAATTTTTGTTTTATATTCATTTATATGCATTTTGATAATTAAATTACTCAGCATTGCAATCAACTTGCCACAGATATCTTTGCTAATTCCCATCATAACCTTGAAAATGCGGTGTTTTAATTTATAGTTGTTTGTTTTCTTTCCAACAAGTGGATGGGAACTGGAATGATTGGTCTAGCTGGAGTCAGTGTTCTGCCACTTGCTCAAATGGGACACAACAACGGACAAGGGAATGCAATGGGCCTTCCTTTGGTGGAGCTGAATGCCAGGGTTTCTGGTCTGAAAACAGGCCATGCTTTCCAAGACAGTGCCCAGGTAAGGTTCATTCATTCAGATTGTGTCCTGTGCTTTTTGTTAGTGAATTGTTCAGCGATACCATTTTATAAAGGGAGAGGGAAAAGCTGACAGGGAAGAGCTTCAATATTTTATTCTTGAATTCGCTGTGAACCCAAATTCAAATCTTCAGATTCTCTTATTAAGTTAAAAACTATGGTCTTAATATGACTGGAAAAGTATTCAGCTCCCACAAGTCCAAGGCGCTAACTTTCTTTGTGGAAGATCTGGCATACGTCCACAAGGAGGTTCCACCACTGAGTCTGTCACAGCACCAAGGGCTGCGCAGAGAGGTTCTCAATTTTCAGAATGTTTGGGAGGTATCCTTTCTAGTATTGGCACATTTTGGCCACTACTATACTGGTAAGTGACAAATAATGTAGTCCTGGAAAACAACCTCTTCTTCAAGGTTTCCTGGGCCATGAACACATTTTGATAGGTGGATCTTTTTAAACATTTTCTGTTTAAATAACCATTTTCCTTTTACACATTGGGGTGGGGGGTTGGTGGACTGCAGTCCAGGAACCAGAAAGGCTGATATTTGAAACCAGAAAGGCTGATATTTGTTTTCGGGGCAGCTTAAATGTAATAAAAGCTGAAACCAAATAAACTTCCAAATAAACTTGGGAATTTTCCACTCCCAGCAGGAGTCCTTCCATATAAGTGTTGGGGAGTAATGGATGTCACAATACTAACAACCCTCAATGGAATCTCACCAACCAAACTGGAATGTGGAAGCCTAATTTCTGAGCCTAAGCTTCTCAGCATAATGCTGTTCTGCAGATTTTTGGGATCCATTGTCTGAACAGGCACTTGCCTCATTTTTGTCCATATGTTCTGCAATAGCAAATCTCAAAAAACATGTTGATCACTGAACCAGTGCATATCCCCTTTTCAAGTTACAGCTTGATGTTGCTATATTTTTCTAGGTACTGCCAAAGCATGGCTCACTGATATACTGAATCAGAGTCTTAAAACACACTGATTATGTAAGTGACCAGAGTCTTGTCAATTATGATGAGGTTAATAATATGGAGCTGGTAATGTTGCATAGCAACTGGTGACTTGTGAAATGATCCCTGCTTTGGCAGGATTGTTCCAGCCAATAGTTTATTGTCAGAAAAACGGAATTGAGCAACTTGCAATATGTGCTGTTATAATATGATTGTCTCCCTTGATTGGTAAGGTAGAATTTTCTGATTTGGAGTACTCTGTTTTAGCATACTGAGAGCAGGACTGACATTTATGCTGAAGAAATATGATGACAAATCTGACAGTCAATTTCATCTTTTGTAAATAGTGAAATTGGATTAGTTGTAAGGTGTTTTCAGCTGAGACTTCACCCTTTTCAACACTACACTGTTGACACCCAAGTGTTGGTCCAATGCCATACACAATTCCAACATGGGCCATTTGGTCAGATGAGTTGCAAACTGCCACTCTGTCTAGAATCATAGAGTGACAGAGTCATACAGCTTGGAAACAAACTTTTCCATTCAATTAGTCCATACCGATCATGTTCCTAAGTTAAACTAGTCTGACTTGCTTGCATTTGACCCATATTCCTCCCAATATTTCCTATTCATCTACTTATTCAAATGTCTTTTAAATGTTGTAACTATACCTACACCTTTACTGTCACTGACAGTTCATTTTGCACATGAAACACTATGTAAAAAAATTGCCAATCATGTCCTTTTTTAAAACTTCCTCCTCTCACCTTAAAAATATGCCTCTTAGTTTTGAACTCCCCCACCCTAGGGAAAAGACCCTTGCTATTCACCTTATCTATGCCCTTCATGATTTCATAAACCTCAATAAGCTCAGTCTCCTAAGCTCCAGTGAAAAAAGTCATAGCTTATCTAACCTATTTTTATAACTCAAACCCTCCATTCCCAGCAACATCCTGGCAATTTTTTTCTGAACTGTCTCCAATTTAATAATATCCTTCCTAGAGCAGCGCGACTGGAACTGCATGCGGTGCTCCAGAAAAGGCCTCATCAACATCCTGTACAACTTCAATATAATATTCCAACTCCTTTACTCAAAGGTCTCAGCAATGAAGGCAAGCATGGTTAATGCCTTCTTAACTACCCTGTCTACCTGTGACACAAATTTCAAAGCATTGTGAACCTGAATCCCTCTACATTATGTTCACCAAATATGACAAGGCCCGCTGAAGAGCACCAATCCTCTATTTTACTCTTTCCACATGTAAAATAATGCTAACAGGAGGTAAACTTTGAATCAACAAAATAGTAAAAGCCTTACAAGTCTTCCTGAAGTACTTTGTGTTGAGTTTGCCCGCATTGCTACTCTTAGAATCCCTACAGTGTGGAAACAGGCCATTCAGCCCAACAAGCCCACACTGGACCCTCTGATGAATGACCCACCCAGATACGTTTACCCTCGACTAATGCACCTAACCTACACATCGTGATCACTATGGGGAATTTAGCATGGCTAATTCACCTGACCTGCATATCTTTGGATTGTGGGAGGAAACCGGAGCACCCGGACGAAACCCAAGCAGACACAGAAAGAATGTGCAAACTCCACAAAGACAGTTGCTTGAGGTTGGAATCAAACTCGGATCCCTGGTGCTGTGAGGCAGTGGTGCTAACCACTGAGCCACTATGCCACCCTAAAGCTTTTGTTTCTTTAAAGATATACTTTTGCCCCCATCACTTAAAAATGCATGTCACATTTTCTTTTCAGAATTGCCTAAAGCTCCAACCACTAGGTATCACTTTGTGAAGTGAGCACTCATGTTCTCATTTGTCAATGATTTTTTTTAAATACAAGCATAAAATGTAATAAAACTGTCTAACTGTAGGATAGAGTAAGTCGATGCTGCATGTGGGATATCTCCAAAGTGGAGACTACTGGAACTCCAGACATCATGCTCTCTTCAAATTGAGATCCATTAGCAACTTTGACTTTTTGTTTTACAGTGGATGGGAAATGGCAAAAATGGAACAACTGGGAACCATGCACCAAAAGCTGTGATGGTGGGACACAGCTTCGAGTGAGGGTCTGCTCTGGGCCATTTTTTGGAGGACTGCAATGTGATGGACCTCAGGAGGAGTACAGATTGTGCAATGACAAAAAGTGCCCAGGTAAAGATTTGGGGCTGTGGATGTATTCTAATCTAAACTTAAATGAGTGTGATGCATTTGGGAAAAGCTTTTGTGTCATAACTTTCTGTATTTATCGACTGAGGAAGTTGTTGGTCATAGTTTCTATTCCACAAACGATGACCCACTGAGGATCTGCAATGTGCATTTACAAGCATAACCATGAAAATGAGTAATTATATGGTTTTGAGAAAATTGAGACATGGAACTATTTAAAACAGCAATTGAAGAGTTGAAAGACAAAAAGAGATTTAGCAAGAATGAGATATCAGGAGAAATTGAAGAGACTAAGCTGTATTTTTCTGAAAATGAGGAAACTGAAACATGACCTGATAGACATCTTCTTAATTTTTATTTTACAATTCTGAATGTGTTCAACAGTGTAAAGATAGAGAATATTCTTTCAAAAAAATTAATAGCTAGGGGTCATAGCTGGAGAAGAGCCTCTAACAAATTTAATTTAAAAAATCAGAAAAACCCTCTGTACTCAGAATAGTGGGAATCTGAAGAGTATTGAGAGGAATTGCATAGATACATTCAAAGCAAAACCAGATATGTACGTAAGGAAGAAGGGCATGTCAACTGCATGGGAGGAGGCTCATGTGGAGCACAAATAAACCTTATTGAAAGGTCCTGAACCTCTGCTGCAAATTCAATTTTAATTTCATGGCACAGAATGCAGAGTTAGTTGTTTGAGTTCGAAATGCTTAAGGGAATTTTATTTTTTTTTAGAATTTATTCTTTCATTGCATGTGAGCATCACTCAGCAAGGCAAACATTTGTTACCCATATTTAATTGTCACTTGAACTGACCACCTTGCATTTCAGAAAGCAATTCAGAGTGAAGCACATTGGCTTGGGTCTGGATTCAGTTATCAGTCAGACCAGGTAAAGATTTCCTTCCCCAAAGAGCAGTAATGAAACAGATGGGTTTTTATGCTAATTTAAGTTAGGTTCATGGACTAGAACGATTAATTAACTCAACATAAATTCCAATAGCTGCTATGGTAGGATTTGAACACATGTTAAAAGCACAGGTAGTCTGGCCTCTGGATCATTAGTCCAGTGACATAAATATTACTCCACTTTCTCCCCCATCAAAATGAAAAAAGGCCATTACATAGAGTGGATAATTAATTGAGGCAGAGGAGGGATTTGAGTTATGATTTATAGGACTGCAGAAAGATTCATTTTGGGTGGCTGCTGTGAGGAGATGGACTGAATGGCTTCCAGTGTCATAAATATCCTATATTTCTATTTGTGGAATCTTGCTGTGGTGCCACCAGTAATCTGGAGGACCAGCAAAAGACTCTTTTTGTCTCCTTATGGGAAGGGCCAACAAACCACAAATTGATCAGGCAATGCCCAGGCCAGTAGACGTTTGCCCATGAATTAAGACCCCACAGGCAGGAATCACACTGACCAATAAGCAGCAGGAAGACCTTGTGCACAGCAGCACCAGAGGTTGAGGTCAGGCCTAATGGAGAAAGAATACCTACCACAGTCACAGGATCAAAGAGAGACCCAAGCCACAGGTATAGTGTTTGTGTGTGCACGTGTTCGTCCACGCACGCTCTCGCCCAGAACTATGTGCTGAGGGATGCATTAAATCTTGCGCAGCTGCTACCATGGCGCAGTGGAGAAAGACCACCATCCAAGATCTTTCTATTGAAGTCAAATAGGGGTCTGTTCAGTTATTGGACTCTCCCAATGCGTCAAATATGTGGAAATACAGTAGAGTCTTGCATAAGTGAAAGAAAATGCCTTATTTATTTTGTTAGGTAGAGTCAAACTCCGATGTTTGTTTGTTTCACCATATGTTACTGCACACAACAGAGCTGCTTTAGTTACTATGTATGTACAGAAAGGTATTTTTATGAATAAAGCACATTTTGAAATCAAAATGCTTTCATATGCGCATGCATGTGCACATGCATTGGGAGGGATATGTGCAGGTGTTGGTTCTGCAAGGAGTGGCAGGTAAAGTGGATCATGAGCATTGTTAGCAATGTCATGTGACTGACCCTCCTCGATGGAGTGCCTTTCATCAAGACCCCCCAAACCACCCCCCCCCCGGCCAGGGATGACAACCTGGCTTCATGGTATCAGCTGCTGTGCACAGTACACCCCAAAAGGTCCACCTGAAGCTGATTTCCTCCCAGCAGGGGGCAGAATGAGGCCTTGAGTGATCACTTATTGGACAATTAAAGGGTTCGCTTGGTCATGCTCAGACCATGGGCTTCCCCTGTACGCTTGCCTCCCTTGTGTGATAAACCTGGTCTCTAGGAACTAACAATCAACTGTTAGGCCACTGCTGTGGGCATTGCTGGAGAAAAATCACCAGGACATAAAGAAATACATTCTGTTTGTCATTTTCTTGGAACATTTCTCTGCATCAGATGTGAAAATGTTGAAAATCAGAAAGAAAAGCTGGCAGGTTAACACTTAAGCACCATCCAATTGCATAATGGTTCTTTTTGTTTTCCAATTAGTGTAGGAAGTAACAAGGATAGATGCACTAGCCAACTGATGGTTGCACCATTCGGCAGGAGAGGAGGGGATGTCATGTAATGAAACATCCAGGAATACATTCAATTACTGTTGTCAACCGTACTTCCATCATAGCGTCATATAATATAGGACATAACCCATCAGCTCACCGAACCCTAACCAATTAAGTTCATTCAGTGTCTTAGGTTATTTCGGGCAGACACAGGAAGATGGTAAGGTTCGAGTAGGCCAACATCCCATCTAATTCAATGCCTGACTCATCCCCAAGCTCACTACCAGCCCAACAGCAGAAGATTACTACTGCCTCACAGCACCAAGGACTTGGGTTCGATTCCAGCCTCAGGCGACTGTCTGTGGGGAGTTTGCACATTCTCCCATGTCTGTGTGGGTTTTGGCTGGGTGCTCCAGTTTACTCCCACAGACCGTGGATGTATAGGTTGGATGCATTGACCATGCTAAATTGCCCATAGTGTTCAGAGATGTGCGAGCTTGTTGGATTAATTATGGTAATTGCAGGGTTACAGGGATAGGGTAGGGAAATGGATCTGGGTGGGATGCTGTTCAGAGGATCAATGCAGACTTGATGGCCAAATGACCTCGATCTACACTGTAGGGATTTTTTGATTTTATGATTCTATTCCATCCATAGGTTTAATTCTTAGCGGTTGTCTTAAAAATAATCATGGTCAGGAGAAGGGAGTAGTTTGCCATAAACCTCTTTCATTTAGAAAACTTTGTGTAATGAGACAGAGTTAGAAAGAAGCAAGAAGCTAAATGACTATGTATGAATAATAGATAGCTATGAATGGGGCACAAGGTATTAACACATTCAAGGGACTCTGATGTTTAACTCATCATGTTATTATAAGCAATTGCTGACAGTTGCTGCTGTGAGACACAATTATTAAATTGCTGAGGACTACACCTAAATTAACTGTGTGCTCAACTACTTAGCAACCAATGGATAGTGTTTCCATGGCTACTGTTTCAAAATGGTTGTCAAGGTTTCTCTTTAAAGAGAACCACATAAAGAGGTGACAAAGATAATTACAATAAAAAAAAGCAAACTTCAAGGTCACGGTAGGAAGGATTATGTTTTTACATTAATAAAACCAATTTGTACATGGTTAGAAGTGAAAAATAAGGCTTTGAAATTCCTTTGAACATCTCACAAGCTGTCTAATAGCTCTGCAGCGCAGAAAGGACAGTAAAGACAACATTCATTTTGTAACAAGTTTAGTACTGAAGGTCAAAGGTAAAAGAATAAAATATACTGTCACAACATTTAAATACAGTGGAACACCCTCTTATTCTCTTCAATGTTTCCACACAATGTTTCCAAGTGGGCAGCACGGTGGCACAGTGGTTAGTACTGCTGCCTCACAGCGCCAGAGACCCGGGTTCAATTCCCGCCTCAGGTGACTCTCTGTGTGGAGTTTGCACGTTTTCCCCGTGTCTGCGTGGATTTCCTCTGGGTGCTCCGGTTTCCTCCCACAGTCCAAAAATGTGCAGGTTAGGTGAATTGGCCAAGTTAAATTGCCCGTAGTGTTAGGTGTAGGGGAATGGGTCTGGGTGGGTTGCGCTTCGGCGGGTCGGTGTGGACTTGTTGGGCCGAAGGGCCTGTTTCCACACTGTAAGTAATCTAATCAGTGTCACTTTTTTCCCTAAATTTCACAAGCGTGTTTGAATTTGGACACAGCTCTCTGTCCTTTTTAGTGAACTGACATCCACAGTGAAAGCATATCAGACCCTGCACAGTTAAAATTCTCCTCAATAGGAAGAATAAATTATCATCCCAAGTTATATTTGAACAGACAATTCAGTTTTTATGAATTCATTATTGGCATAAGGCCAACACACATATTGTCCATCCACTAGCGCACTCATGTCATGGATTTTTTGAACTATTGTAGTTAGGTTTTCTCTTTTATTCCTTGATTAGATTAGATTAGATTACTTACAGTGTGGAAACAGGCCCTTCGACCCAACAAGTCCACACCGACCCGCCGAAGCGCAACCCACCCAGACCCATTCCCCTACATTTACCCCTTCACCTAACACTACAAGCAATTTAACATGGCCAATTCACCTAACCTGCACATTTTTTTTTGGATTGTGGGAGGAAACCAGAGCACCTGGACAAAACCCATGCAGACACAGGGAGAATGTGCAAACTCCACACAGTCCCCTGAGGCGGGGATTGAACCCGGGTCTCTGGTGCTGTGAGGCAGCAGTGCTAACCACTGTGCTACTGTGCCACCCACAATGGTATGTGGATGTCTCTGGCTGGGCCAGCATTTATTCCCTACCTCCAGTTGTTCTTGAGAAGTGGTGGTGAGCCACCTTCTCTAACCGCTGCAGACCATTTGCTTGAGATAGACACACAATGCCATAAGGGAGGGAGTTCCAGGATTTTAACACTGTAACACTTAAAATAAAATAGCAGTATCTATCTAATTCAGGATGGTAAGTGGCTTGAAAGGGAACATGTAGATGGCGGTGTTCTCATCCAACTGCTGTCATTGTCTTTTGAGATGGCAGTGATCTTGAATTTGGAAGGTACTGTCAAATGAGCCTTGGTGAATACCTGCAGTGCATCTTGTAGATTGTGCATGCTGCTGTGAATGAACATCAGTGGTGGATGAAGTGAATGTTTGTGGATGTGGTGCTAATCAAGTGAGTTGCTTTATCCTGGGTGATAACAAAAGCTGCACTGAGCCAGCCAGGAATATTCCATCACACTCCTGACTTGCACATAGTGGACCAGCTCTGGGGAAGTGAGTTACTCGCTGCAGGATTCCTACCCTCTGACATTTTCTTGTGACCAGTATTTCTCGTGACCACGATAATTGGCGAGTCCAAATCAGGTTCTGACCAATTGTTAACTCCATGATATTGATAGTAGAGCAGGTAGCAGTGTAGTGGTAATGTTTCTGAATTTGTTTTCCAGAACCATAGGTTAATATTCTGGTGACATGACTTTGAATCCAACAATGGCAGGTTGTGAAAATTTAAATTCAATAAAACCTTTAAAAACAAGTGAACCTAATAGCAACCATGTAGCCACTATCAATGTCATAAAAATCCATCTGATCCACTAAGGTTCTTTAGGGAAAGAAATCTACTGTCCTTACCTAGTCAAGCCTACATGTGACTCCAGACACACAGCATTGTAGCTGACTCTTAACTACCCCTGTGGGCAATTTGGAATTTGCAATAAAAGCTGACTTAGCCAGTAAAATATGGACAAATAAAAAAAAACCTCAGTGATAATGTACATATTTCCTTGATTTCCATCAACTCTAGTCTTGCTTGAACTCCTTGATGCCACACTCAGTCAAATACAGCCCCAATATCAAGGGAAACCACTCTTATATTACCTGTTAACTTCATTTCATTTATCCATATCCAGACCAAAGCTGGAAAGAGATTAGCAGTGGTTCTCAGAGAATCTAAACTGAACATCAGTTAATTGGTCATTGCTAAGTAAGAGCTGGAAATGTGTTGCTGGAAAAGCGCAGCAGGTCAGGCAGCATCCAGGGAACAGGAGAATCGACGTTTCGGGCATAAGCCCTTCTTCAGGGCTTATGCCCGAAACGTCGATTCTCCTGTTCCCTGGATGCTGCCTGACCTGCTGCGCTTTTCCAGCAACACATTTCCAGCTCTGATCTCCAGCATCTGCAGACCTCACTTTCTCCATTGCTAAGTAAGTGCTACTTGATAACACTATTGATGACGCCTTCCATCAATTTACTGATGATTGTGAGTAGACTAATGGGGCAGTAATTGATGTTCTGCATCTTGGTGTTAATGGCTCAATTTCAAAGTTTGCAGATGACACACAAAACTTTGAAAGATTATGAAATGTAAGGAGCACATTGTGGAACTCCAAAAGGTCAAGGTGGTGCAGTGGTCAGATAGGTAATGGATGAGATTCAAAGCAGAGAAGTGGGAGATGATGTACTTCAGTAGGAGAACATTAAAAGATAATCTAAAATAGGTGATGTAATTCTAAAGGGGTTGCAGGATCAGAATGACTTGGGATTTTCTATGCACAGATCATTGAAGGTTCAGGGCAAGTGGAGAGAGCAGTTAATAAAGCACACAGTGTCCTCAACTTTATCCACAGGGACATAGAACATAGAACATAGAACATAGAACAATACAGCGCAGTACAGGCCCTTTGGCCTTCGATGTTGCGCCGATCCAAGCCCTCCTAACCTATACTAACCCACTATCCTCCATATACCTATCCAATGCTAGGTATATCGAGTACAAAAACAAGGTGATGTTGAACTTGTACAAGACACTGGTGAGATCACAGATAGAGTATTACATACACTTCCAGGTGTTAGAATTAGAGGTAGGTGAGCACTTTGGGGACAGAATGCTAGGTATATCGAGTACAAAAACAAGGTGATGTTGAACTTGTACAAGACACTGGTGAGATCACAGATAGAGTATTACATACACTTCCAGGTGTTAGAATTAGAGGTAGGTGAGCACTTTGGGGACAGTGACCACAATTTGGTGACTTTTACTCGAGTGATGGAGAGGGATAAGTGTGCACTGCAGGGCAAGAGTTATAGCTGGGGGCAGGGAAATTATGATGCGGTGAGGCATGAC
>NC_057713.1:22436702-22484754 GCF_004010195.1 Chiloscyllium plagiosum
TGGAATGCTCTGCCAGTAGCAGTGGTGGACTCTCCTTCATTATGGGCATTTAAACGGGCATTGGATAGGCATATGGAGGATAGTGGGCTAGTGTAGGTTAGGTGGGCTTGGATCGGCGCAACATCGAGGGCCAAAGGGCCTGTACTGCGGTGTATTCTTCTATGTTCTATGTTCTATATTGTGGGGACCACATTATAGGAAAGATTTGCATTCATTTTATAGTGTGCAGAGATGATTCACAAGAATGATTCCACGGGTGAGAAACTTCAGTTATGAGGATAGATTGAAGAAGTTAGGACTGTTATTCTTGGAGAGGAAGGCTGAGAGGAGATTTGACAGTGGTTTTCAAAATCCTGATCAGTCTGGATAAACAAAAGCTGTTCATAAAAGGAACAGGAATAAGGGCATTGATTTAAAATTATCTGCAGAAAAAGCAAAGGTGATGTGAGAAAGAAACTTTTGCACTCAGTGGCTGGTTAGAGTACAGAATGCTCTGCTTGGAAGTGCAGTGGAGGCAGGTTCAACTGAGGTATTCAGGAGAGTATTGGATGATTAGTTAGATCGTGATAGTATGGGAAAAAGCAAGAGATTGGCACTAGGTAATGATTCTGGATTAGTGGTGCTGGAAGAGCACAGCAATTCAGGCAGCATCCGATGAGCTTCCTTTTTACTAGGTAATGATGCTCATTTGAAGACCCAGTGCTGGCACAATGGGCCAAATAGCCTTCTTCTGTACCAAAACCATTCTGTGAAGTTCTGCATGCAAATAGTGAGGACTCAGATGCATTCAGAGAGTATACGAGAGATAATTTGCCATATCTTAATTATATGAAGCCTTGAGCTAGGCTAGCGAGTAGGCTTTCAATCATAAGAAATAATTTTAAAAAGACACAGCATATATATATATATATATATATAATGTTTACACACGCACACACACGCAAAGCTTTTTACCTTACACTCATCAGGACTGTATGCAGGGAAACTAATTTAGAAAGGATGCACCAATGTGTATAATATGGGAAGAGGGTGCTGATTCGTTGTGCTATTCTTGGCATGGGGTGCAACAGGTTTTCATGGTCATAGCAAACTGATTAAATTCAAATCAGGCAAGTTGACTCTGATTTGTCAGGGCGTTGTCATGGGGATTCAACAGGGACTGGCTGTCTCCGCAGCCCTTTCCTGTGTGTGAAAGTGAACGTGAATATAACTTGCATGAATCACTAGTATTTATGGCTAACAAAGCGATCTTGTTGATATAATTTTCCACCTGACTTTCTCCCAAATAGCAGCTAAATCTGGTCAGAATCAACTCAAATTGAACGAAATGTCAAGGAGTTTTAGTTTGCTTACAAATCATGTTCATGACCTTTTAAACTTGCTGCTTGAGCCCTTCATCTAATCCAATTCCTGTCAGTAAAATTGGCTACTTCCCTGTGAATAAATAAAAATATCTTCCAATCGCATTTACTTGGGGGAGCAGGGATTAATTCCATTGCATATGGTGGGACTGAGTATTGATGGGGATTTCTTTTACCTCAGAGAATATATATGGGACAAGATTGACACACTTTTAGCCCTGCTTTAAGTTTTTAGCCAACAGAATTTAATTGTATTCAGGCAAGGCATTCATCCCATTCTGGCCCTGTTTCATAGAGCTTTGAGGCTTTTTGCTCTCATACTAACAATGCCACCATAAAGAGTGGCCCCTAACACTACTGTAGGAGACCCCGAGGACAAAGAGTTGTCAGAAATACTCCAAAACCCCCGATAGGTTCCTCAACCAGGACAGGCCAAACCTGCTCAGTGGAGTGGGGCTGGGCATTTTGGGTAGAGTGATGGGGGAAATGTCCTTAGGGATGGAAAGCTATGAGGTGTGAGATTTCCGATTGGCTTCAGGGATTTGGAAATGTGCCAGCTCACCACTCCGTTTCACAGCCTGTCATCTGCGTCAAGGTTTGCACTTTGACCATAAACCTCTCCTGTCACTCGTTAAAACTAAGCGGCGCTGGGGTGAGGCCCTTCAGAGGGATGGGATTGTCCACTTTAGGCTCTTAGTTGGGCCACAGGTGAGTGACTAACATAATGCTAACCTTGTCACTCTTACAATTGCCCCTTTTATAGAACCAGCCACCTACCTTCCAGCCTGTGGATATCCTGTAAGATGCATCTCCAAGATTTTATGCACACAAGCTGAGGTGGTTGTATGAATCCAGCACAAAGCAGTTGGCCAGCAGTAAATTAAATCCTGATCCACTGCTGCAGAATTCATCCATCCCTAATAAACATTTGATGGATGGGTCGTTTTCTGGTTATTTCTCCAAAGGGTAGGAAACGATAAAAATACTTCAGACACTTTGCAGAACAATTTAAATTAATTACTCTTTAAACATTTGCAGGACAGAGAGATAGGTACTGCTTAACTTCTGTTTCTCAGTTTAAAGGGGAATCATTTCACTCAGCTTTTATGATTGTCCACCTTGTGCCCTGCAACTCTATGGCTCTTTTCCACTCTTAATTCCATCGTGTACAATTATGCTCAAGTTCACACTGATTTATAGCAGATTTTAAATTTGGATTTGTATATTTGCTTGCACAGAAACTTGGCTGCAATTTCAGGACTGCCAGAAGGGCGCAGTGTCGAGAGCATTCTGGGCATAATTTGCTGATTGCAACGAACAGAAAGGTTCAAAAGTCATGTTTATACCATGTCTCCATACCAGTAATCTTATGAAGACTGCTGGACTCCTTCCAGTACTGTGGTGTTACATTCTCTCACAAGTACCCGCATACATGGATTCTAACGCCCTTTATCACACAAAATATATTCCAAATTAAATATGTAGATAAGCTGCAAGGTCATTGCTATTCGGAACTGCTTAATCATTTGCAATGCTTGCAGGAGTAATGCTACCTTGCACTCACCATGACTTTCATTGTGTTATCTGTTACATTCCTAGGCACTGCAAAGTATTTATCTTGTGAATGAACTGACATGTTCACCGGTTTCAGTCGTCATGGACTCTGTCCTATATGAGTGAATTTAGCATTGGTGCGAAGATGTAATGTACAAAACTTCAGCTGCAATGCTTGAATTGCTCTGTCTTAATTCTAATTTTCTCAGTGAGTTACCAGTAGACTTGGTCACTGCAATGCTCATAAGCACGCTTCAAGCTCCATCTCTGTTTTTGTGACCGTAGCTTCAAACTATGAAAAATAATTTTCCACGATCTCCTAAAAGGGAGTGATGAAATGGTATTTTATTGTAAGGCATGATGTACCCTCAAACTATCTAAATTAATGTTACATGCAGCATTGCAAGGTCAAGATAGAATAGAATCAGCTAATGCAGCTGAATTCTTCTGTTTTATTATTCAAATGCTAATTGGCATAGAGGACTGAAAGAAGTGTTTGCTTTAACTATTTGTCTATCATAACCAATGCATAATTTCTGCTTTAGCACCTCATGAGTATTGTCAGGAAGAAAACTACAACTCCGTGGTGTGGACAAAGACACCAGCTGGAGAGTCTGCAGTGGTCAGTTGCCCACCGAGTGCTGCAGGTAAATATTTCTGGCAGGGAGTGGACCTTTCCTTCCTTTAAAGGGATATATCATATGTCCATTTAACATTTAGAAGTTTTGAATAAACATGATGTTGAAATTGTGTTTGGGAGGGAATATCAGTAACTATTGGATACTTTTTGATACACGTCTCCTCTACACCATAATACATGGAAGAGAGGTTGGGCAGTGAAATCATAAAATCAGTGTATATTTTCCTAACCTTCTGCATAGTTGCCTGGTGCTGTTTTTGATTCGTGGTAGGTCACGTTGTCTTAGAGAGGCAGAAGACATTATTAGCACATTTCAATCAGGCTCTCTCAATGCAATTTGGAAACTGATTTAAAATGAATGATTTTGATTTTATTGTCAGCAGTATTTTACAGAAAGAATACAATAAAATACAGGGAGAAGTTTTCATTTGTCACCATGGTATGGCGCCATTTTCAATAATGTAAGAAGGTAAAAACAAAGATATAGTTTGAAGAATGCCTCATAGCTGAGTTTCCTCGGGATTAAGAAACACAGCAGAAAATAAGTGCTGGCTTCTGAAGTTAATGCTTCCTTCTAGCACTCCTCATGGAGCATTCCTCCCACACATTTGAAGATGGATTTCTTATTTTCGCTTGCACGCTGTCCTCACTACTGTAATTGGTGACTACCTCATGCTGCTGCTATCTGCCAACCAAGCCATATCCTTAATCATTATTCTGTCACTCTGGGCTGTTGGAAACCATTCCCAAGTATCTATGGAAATGCACTGGTTTTCCCATCTGATGATTAGCCTGTCAATCTGGACAATTTTTAGACGGGAAGCATAAGAAGAACATCACAATTAGATTCTACTATTAAATAAGGCTGGACCTGCGTCTTCCCAAACCTCAAAACCCTTATTTACTGCATAGACTCTTGGCCTCTTCATAAGTGCCAGGCCATTATAATCATTGAGATGAAAAGTCATAATTTGTGTTCATCTATTTCTCACCTTTAACAAATGGGTCTTTGAGCTACAGATAACAATATCCATAGCTGATTAAAATATGCTGTCATTAGGAGAGAAAATTGAGTTTAACCTCAACCTCCACATAGAATATCGACAGTCATCAACTGCCACATAGAATAAATGTATTGGGAGTGAATTGTTATGAATTTTTGCAATAGAATACAATGTACATTCAATATACCTGGGGTCATCATTAAAGCAGAGAACTTGAGGCAGAGTATTCTGAGACACAGCAAACATTGCTGTGAGTCCTCAAGGGACTCCCAAGGTAATACTTTTTGACCAAGAAGTGATGAAGACTTAGGACAGTTGATTCTGGTTAGGAAGGGGAAGAAGAAGACCCTTAGTCAGAAGCTAAAAATCATGGAATCCTGAAAGTTAGTCACCGGCAATTACATTATAGATTGTTTTGTAAAGCAAGTCAAATCATATTTCAACAAAAAAGTCCTGCTAAGTTTTATAGTTGAATGAGATGAATTTTGTTTGAATTATTACCAAGGAAGAAAGTACTGGGACTCAGTTTACCAATTAAGTGTGCGTTATTTGACTTTATTTGACAATAATACTGATTCTCACTGCGCTTGTACAAACCTTCAATACATTCTTCCAAATTCTATCCATGCTGTTTAAATAAATGACAAATAAATGAATCAACAACTGCACTAAATTAAAGCACAGAGGGTATTTTTATGCACTTGTTAGGCATTGGCAGAAAAATGCCTACTATTTCACTGTGAAATGACATTGACAAATGTAACAACCAAATATTTTGATTTTCTCAGGAATAATCCTGAGAAATTGTGTCCTAGATGATGAGGGAATTGCTTTTTGGGAGCCTCCGCGTTTTACCAAATGCATTTCCAATGACTACCAGATGTTGCAGTCAGAGGTAAGTATATCACTTGATGTATTGCTATCATTGCAGAAGGTATTCTCTGATCTAGGACTTTGCGATATCTATTATGTGTAGAATTTTAATGTCATTTCTCGTTCATAATCTATTACCCACTTTTTTTTTCTATTCACAGTTCCACTAATTATATACAGTATTTGTAACTAATAGTAGAGATGAGGAGTCAAATGATATGGGAGAGAAAGGGAGTGTTGAGATGGAGGATCAAATATGATCACTTTAATGATGGAGCAGACCTGATGAGCTGACTGGCCTTCTCATATTCCTGTTTTCTGTATTTCTATTTTGAACAATAACTGGATATTGTCTTCTGGCATTATTTCTCCTTTTGGTATTTAAAAAAATATATTTTTACATGAGAGATTTAGCAAATTTTACTGACACTGAACAGGTAATGGCCAGAGTAGTTACCAATTTAAGAAGTTTGATGTTTCTTGATTGTTAACTCTTAATATCCTTCTGAATTGACTCAACAAGTCACATTGTTTTCAGAGGCAGGTCCATGAGAGATTCTGAGGGGAGCTAGGGATGAGTAGTTAATAGTGATCTGGACAATGACACCCTAATCGAGAATGAAGATCAAAATACATATAAAGAACTGAGGTTCTGCCAGGATCATCCATTACCATGAATCAGCAATTGTAAAACTAATTGCCCATCTCAATAAAATACAACAATTTAAATCGATTTAATTTAAGTATTTTTCTATCGCACTTTAATGGGTAAATTTTGTTATGTGATGTCAGTGAATTTGAAATCAAAGCTGTCAAACCTGTTGGGACCATCATGATGTCCTTGCCTTCCAGCAGACTTCCAATGAAGCATTTTGAGCATTCCTTCACCTTTTGATTAGGCACTGTACTGCCTTCCAGACTCAATACTGGGTTCTTCGAGGAGAAAGTGAGGACTGCAGATGCTGGAGATCAGAGCTGAAAATGCGTTGCTGGAAAAGGACAGTAGGTCAGGCAGCATCCAAGGAGCAGGAGAATCGACGTTTCGGGCATAAGCCCTTCTTCAGGAATGAAGAAAGTGTGCCAAGCAGGCTACGATTCTCCTGCTCCTTGGATGCTGCCTGACCTGCTGCCCTTTTCCAGCAACGCATTTTCAGCTCAATACTGGGTTCAACAATCTTAGATTGTGACTGCTTCCTTCAGGTAGACGTTGCTGGTTATGATTTTGTTTCTGCAATTTACAAATCCTTCAGATAAACATGTTGTTTCTTTATGCCCCTTTACACCCAGGTTTTGCTTTGTCCCATCATCTCTCTTGTTAATTAATCACACCAGACTTTTATCAAGGGTCTTCCCTTTTGTGTCTTCCTCCCTTTGAGCTTTCTCTTTTTTTATGCTTGCTTAAAATCTAATACAGATCTAACCTTTGTTAAGCTCTTTAATCCCATTGATCAGAAATGTTAACTCTATTTCTTTCTCCACAGTAGCTGCCTGTCCTGCTGTGAATGATTTATGTGGATATTTTCAGATAGCCAGCATCTATAATGATTTTCTTTTGTTAAAGTCGAATTGTGTTCAACTAACTTTGTGATTTCTTTGAACAGAGAAGTTTAATGAGAGTTGTATGCTTGATGTGTACATTGGATTTAAAAAATTGATTAAAGTGTGAACTAACAGAAACCTATGGGATTGAATAGGCAGTGGTTGCATGGGTACAAAATTGGTTCAGGGACAGAAAGCAGAGATTGGTGATTAATAGTTGATTGCTTTTCAGGCTGATGGGAAGTATACAATAGTACTGTTAGTACCTTGGCTTTTTTGACAAATATTAATGTTTTGGGTAAACAGGAAGTCATTTCCAAGTTCCGAGATGATACTGAACTAGAAAAGATGGCTAACAACAAGGTGGAGAGTAACGGGTTCAGGAGGATATGGAGGAATAGATTTTTGCAATGTCAGTCCGACTTCAGAGACCTCTGAAAATGCTGAACTAGAGCCTCCATTTCCAGCAAATCTCATTCAGCAAGGGAAAGGGGACAGGGTATGAATCATATAGATTGGAAACATAAATTTTGCTGAATTCAGACTGATTATTTTCACAGTTCAGAGGTCTTTAACCCACAGTTTGGGAACCACATCGTTCAAGTATCCAACGATCTTCAGCTGCTTCATCTATGACCTTCCGTCCATCATATGCTTGGAAATGGGGATTTCACTCAAACATCCCTGGAATCTATTCACCATAAATCCTGTTCTCTGTGGTACGGAGGACATATCCACAAATGTTGTCCCACTGTCCATCTCAGTTAAACAACAGGAACTTACAATTTACACAATACCCATAGTGAGAAGGAAACTGCACTGTACTGATGAGACGGTGGCAATCCATTCTAATGTTAAGGGTGTGTTTTACTGAACATGCAGAGAAAATTACTTTTTTCAGGGTTTTTTTAAGGAAGGGAGAGAGATGGTAAAGTAAAGTAATTTTGAGAGAAAATGACAGCTGCTGAATTACAATTAGAGACACTTGCATTTGCAAAGTGTTTGAATGACAATTAAAATTGAAAGTGCTTTCATGTTCCTCTATATAATTTTTGTCCTCTTTTGAATAAAGTCAGTGGTTAGATCATAGCTAACAAATAGTGTAAAGTTTGTGAAGTATTTAATTAGTGCATTTAGTCTTTAATACATCTATTCATCTCCAAAATATAACTCAAAGCAACATCAAGTATACATCCCATATAGATTGTATTTTTAAAATATATTCTTCCGTGAGATATGGGCATTGTTAATGAGGTCTGCATTTGCTACCATTACTAACTGCAGTTGAAATCAATGGCTAGCTAGGCTATTCTAGGGGGCAGTTAAGATGTAATCACATTACTCTGTGTCTGGAATCAAACATAGACCAGACCAGCTGACAGGGTTCCATTCCCTAAAGGACATTAATGAACCAAATAGGTTTTATGACAAACAGTGATAGTTTCATAAACAACATTACTGTGACTAGCTTTCAATTCCAGATTTTATCAATTAAATTTAATGCATGGTGGACTTTGACCGATAAGCCCAGTGCATCCATCTGTGCCTCTGGATTGCAGGTCCACTGATATTATTGCTATGCCAATATTGCTGTTGTAAACACAATTTCCCTTTTCATAACATGATAAGGTAGACTTTTGTTGTGTATGGGTCTGAAGAGTTGATTGGGTGCATGCAGTAATCACCAGCCACGTTGTTGATTTCACAAGGACTTGATCAGAATAAAAAAGGAGTTTGTAGGAGACAAACCTGAGACATGTGTACTTCTGTAGTAATTTGGGTCATATTCATGTTATTTACATAGCAAGATTCATCAAATTAGACCAGAAGGGCAAATATTCTAATTGAATAATCCACACTGAGAGGACAGGAGATCAACCAAAATATTCAAGAGCATGAAGTGATAAGTTTACCTTGTTCAGCACAGATCTCCAAGCAGAATGAGAACCATATTCCACCGACATCCATTAAAAATATAGTGCAAACAACTCCATGAAAGACACAACTATAAAGACATAGATAATGTGCAAAGATTCAAGATACTTAAAAAAAAAATCAGCAGGAACCACTATGGCAGCAATAAAGAGTGGCATACCACTCCAGAGTTCTCTGCAAATTAATGCAAGAGGTTACAGACTCTCTAAATCAACAGAGAAAAATAGCTCCAACTATCAAGAAAACAGTTCAAGTGAAGTACCTTCGACCCAATTAACGGTCATTCTTCCAAATCTGAAGAGAAAATGATAGGTGAGGATAGTGAAACCTCAAAATCATCTGAATTTGTAAAGTCAAGGACTTAGAATTGACAAATGAAAATAAATTAGTACAAACATACATACATATGCGCACACATGCATACACACGTACACACACACACAATATACACATGCATGCAATGTAATAATTACAGGACAAAAGAACTGAGTGGGGGAATGTTATCTGTTGGTCTGGTTGGGTTGCACTACCACTCTTATGATTTTGCAGGGATTAGGTCAGAATAAAGAAGGAACTGGTATAAGATAGACCTTGGTCTTGTGTGCTCCCTACAAATCCTGTAGTAATTTAGGATCCTATTCATGTACCCTGTACGTAGTTGCAGTCGACATCCTATTGTCTGTTTAGCAAATCGATCTAGCTAGAGCAGAAAGGCTGAATGGGTGTTAGATGACTTCAGGTTTGAAGATGCCCACACAGCATGGTTGTTTTTCAAGAAATGGGAAAAGATCAATTTGAGGGAAATGGCATTATATGATCAAATACTTTCAAAAATAAGCATTAACTTTAATTTTAATTCCACTATTTACTGCCCTTGTGATCAACTCATTGTGTGGGATTGAGAAAAATATTATAGATGCTGGAACTTTGAAATAAAAGCAAAAAAGCTGCAAATGCTCACCACATCTGGCAGCATCATTAACGAGAAAAACAGAATGGTAACATTTCATACTGATGCTGGATATTAGCATTATAACCTATTATTTCCATGAAGAACATAACAAAAATGTACATTGTGTATGAACTCAATTTATGCTTTTAAGATTTTGCACATCTTCATATAAAGTTATACATTGCACAAAACGTATTGTTAACCTGCAGACAAGAGAACACCTGTCTAAGGCTCAGCGGGGATTAACAGGGGAAGGAGTGTCAGAAATCATAAGAAAGCTGGCAGACACTTCGGAAGGAGGGACCAGCTACAGTGGAGACATTCTAGCCTTAATTGACATTTTGAAGAACATGACAGAAATCTTCCGTAGAACCTATTACACTCCTGTCTCTGGAGATATCCAGGTTAGTAGATGTGATGGTTGGTTGATGGAAAAGATATAGAAGAAATTTTCCCTGCACAGTTCCAGTTTCATTGAACCCAATTGAATTTGCAATCCACCTTTGTGTCTTCATGATTTAAATATGCTTTGAAAAGCAAATCATCATGGGAAAATGGTTACAGTCGTACTTCGGGCAAAATTACAGAGCTGAGCCATGGGCAGATTCCCACTCACTTTAACTGTTTTAGCCAATGGAGATCTTTAAATTGAGAATTGAAACTCCAGTCCTCTCACTTACTGTTGTATCTAATATGTGTAAAACTGTTTTCAAGCAATATTGCTTAGTTTGAGAGTTTAGACCTCATTCTAAATGGATACAGGGCGGTAAAAGAACTTCTCTATTTGAACTTAGTGAACATTCAATTGACTATTTCATTCAGACAAATCTGTGGGGAGGTTTCAGAATGAAGCAGAAATGCTGTATTGATGCTTTCGGGACAACATTTGAAGCTGTGCTTGAGACACATTATTGATGCACAATTGAAGAAATGTTTTACAATTTTAACTTGGCACTTGAATATTGGTGTTTCACTAATAATTTTCCCTTCGTGGAACAGACAAATGTTTTCAGAAAATATTTATTGTTCTTCAGCAATTTACTTTCTAATTAATGACTTCTATACTCCTCCTTACCTTCCCAATTTATTTTGCAGAATTTTGTTCAGATTGTGAGCAATTTGCTCTCAGAAGAAAATAGGCCAAGATGGGCAGAAGCTCAGCTGGTAAGAATTGAGTGCAGAATGGAGAATTTTAAATCAAAACACTATGTTAAAACAATTATTTTCTTTTCAATGCTTTCATTGAAGATCAATTCTCTGCTGCTCTTTAGAGTAGAAGTCATTGTCTGATCAGGTTGTTTGAGTTACAGTGACAGATCTAATGTTCAAAAAGACAAATTGATTTTTTTTGACATAATAGTAACACAGACATCGTGACAAGAATAAATCAAATATCTGATAAATTATTTTGGAGTCTACGATAATTGACTTTTTCCTAACCAGCGTCATTTCAAATTCAGCATTTGAAAACTGGTTAGAGATGGAGAAAAATCCATAGCCTATGCAATGCAGAAGAGAGTGTGTTTCATAAGTACCTCACTCTTGGAGAGGTTCTGAAGGTTCATTCGTATTGATAGCTTGCCCATTTAATACATCAAAAATAATTAATTGTAGATAGCATATTTTGAAATGTTCTAAGAGGTGGATTGAGATGATATTAATTCCATGATTGTTCTTACTTTTCTATCTTTTGCTCTTATGTTCATCTATTCCTTCCTTCAAATCCATTGTTTAGCAAAGCAAACATTTGGAATTTTGCTACAAAGGATCAATTCAGGAAATGTTCCTTTGAAGTTTTGTAAAAACAGGAAATAGTTTATAAAATGAAGTGAGGCATATTGGACAAAACACAGATAAGTAATCTGAATGTGGAAATGATTTTCCTTAAGCCTTCAACTTTGGGGACAGAGTCTTCCACAGAGATATGTTTGGAACTGGGATCATGTGCAATGAAGGACTTATGCCTGAAAAGTTGATTCCCCTGCTCCGCGGATGCTGCCTGACCTGCTGTGCTTTTCTAGCGCCACACCTTTTGACTCTAACTCTCCAGTATCTGGGGTCCTCACTTTGTCCTATCAGGAAGTCTTGACAAGGAAGACATAAGGAAGGCATTACTACCTCTTGAAAGGTTTTGAGGGAGGCAGAATCTGACTGGTATTGACTACTTGTCTTGTAATAGCCTGTTCAGATCAGTTAAGCCTCAGCTTGGGGCCAAATTGGTGACGAGATGAGATCTTTTCAATGATCAATTCACATCCTCTCCTTCGCATTGTGGACAAAGCATGACAGGTAACTGGAGGTGATCTCCCAACAACAGGCCAAACAACAATGGGAAATATTGTTTTTTGAATTTCTTCTGATTTGCAAAACCAGGAATATCAGAGTCCCAGATGCAGCTTTAAGCCATTCAGTGGAGGTTACCTTCTTCATATTGTTGGCCTGTAAATTTTAGAAGCCTTCAGGATCCATCTTCAGATCCTCTCATGGCCATCTACCTAAAATGACAGTGTTTGATTCTTTTGGTGGGGCCCACAGTTTCAGGTGCTCTGATTGCTCCTGCACAGGACTTGAACACCATAAGGATCACCTTAGCCTTCAATCATCATGTAAGGGAGGAAGATTCTGCTCAATGGGAGAGTAACACTGAAACAACAAATCTGTTCATATAAAAGAAAGATTTGGTCATCTAGTATGGCTGTCCACCAAAAACATTTTAAATAAACAGCTCTACTCTGACCACAGTTAACTTTGATGGAATATGGAACAGATTTGGGAGGCATTCCCATACTACTGCACCTGCAGGATATACAGAGTCTGAGGAACTCTGGGAACTAGAATTTCAGGAAAGGTACTTTAAGGAGATGCTGACGATAATGCTTAGTCTGAAACACGAAGTGAATTTAAATTTAGTTCACTGAAAAGGACTGCTTTGAATTTTAAATTTGTTTCACTGGTTTCAAAGAGTAAGCACTGACAAACAATGCTTTAATCTGTTATTGTGGGAACAAAGTGGTTAAAGTACAGAGTATTGCACTTCGTTGGGGAAAGAGTGCCAAAGGAAGAAATTGTTAACAATTGTCATATATCTGAATATATCCTGCTAAAGATTCTGCTGCTATGGTTACTATCATGGATGAGGTGGCTCAAAGTGGTAATGAGATTTTCAACTGTATATGTTCTGTAATCACCATTAAGAGTGTTGCTTGGTAACGAATCAAAAAAGAGTGGAGACTAACAGAGACAGCTTCATCAAAAGGAATTGCTAACAAAAGTGATTAGGTTGGAAGGGCCACAGTGGCCATTTTATTTCAGGAATGCTAAATGATGTTGAACATTTCAGATTAATGCTGAGTTATTTCTGTCTGCTCACAAGATGTAAATGGTACTTACTGAATAATTTCATTCCTAAACTCATTCAAATTATTTCTGCTTTACAACTATTTCAGTTATTTTAATCTTCTAATTTACTGCTGATTTTTCTTGAATATGTAACCCTTACTTTTGAACTTACACAATCTCAGAAAGCTCCTGAATTCCAGGCGACAATGTTCACAATCTCAGTCCTATTTTGCCAGACTTCCATGTGTGTACAGAAATATTTGAAACTGATCTCCCTGGGCTAGGTATGGATATATTGGCTTTGACTCTAGGGGTGTGTGTGTGGTGCATTATGGTTTAGAATTGTCCATTGTCACAGTTCACTCATGAAGAATGGCTATTTGGATAAAATACTGAAGAACTGATGCCATTGGAACTGTATTCCAGTATAAATGTAGCCTTTGGGGAGGGGGTTTGGGTGGTGGTGAGGTCAGGCAGTGAAATGGGTGAACAAAAGCTAGCCTTTAGAAATCCAAAAGGAAGTGATATAGTGGGAGGAAAATTTAATCCATTCTATTTCATTAATCAATATCAAAAAACAATGATTGTGTCTCAAATCTCATTCTTCAAAGAGGAACACAAGCACATTGTAAATCTACAAAACTATGAGCAAAATGATTGAATAGGTCATTGACTGTACCATACAGCAAGCTTTGGAAAGGCATAACTTGCTCACTGACCCTCAGTTTGGGTTGCCCCAGGACCACTCAGTTCCTGGCTTCATTGCCATTTTGATCCAAACATGGAAAAATTGACTCAACACTTGATATGAGGTGAGAGTGACTGCATTTCATTTTCAAGCATCTTTTAGCCAAACGTGGCACCAAGGAATCCTGGTAAAACTGGAATCAATAGGAATTGAGGGAAAGGGTCTTCGCAGTCATGCCTCCTTTAAAGAAAGATGATTGATTATGGTTATTGGCAATCAGTCAGCCCAGCTCTAGGATATCTTTGCAGGAGTTCCTGATGATAGCTAATTTTCAAGATGGCGGCATTGGCAAGGTAGGCAGCATTCGGGCTCTGGATCCCGTCAGCTCCAGATTGGTCAATTCCTCCCTAATTTCTTTACCATATTTTGCTTTTTTATCTTTTCCTTCATCTTCTTCCTGTTGGTGACATTGGAGAAGGTAACATCACAATGTTGGGCAGCTGGAGTGGGACACTTGGCAAGACGGCGATGATCCAGTACTTGTTCCTCCCTTCTCTTGAATTAGTTCATCTTAACCAGTGCAGGAGAAAGAATGCCACAACTTCCCACAGAAAGAAGAAAGATCAAATAACATTCCACTTTGTATAGCATATTTGTGCAAAATAAGACAGGCATGGTGACTTCCATACTAAACTTGACTGAAAACTTGATTGAGCTACAGGTAATCTGGTGATATGATAATATGATGGAACAACACAATGAATAAGGCAAGAGAAACAAAATGGTAGAGGAGGAGAAATGTTCACAGCATTGTTAAACTGATCATTGTTATGGGCATCTGGAGGTCAGAGTTTCCATTCTACACTTCCACAATGGACACCTGGTTGTCACTTAATTCAGCATCTGCTTAAATGCTGTTACCTCTTGAAATATTATGTTGTGAGTATGTGACTATAATTCATATGATGCTTCATTTCATCTTACAGACTGGGCCAAATGCAAAGGAAGTGATGCAAACTGTTGAGAATTTTATTGATGTTATTGGCTTTCGACTGAGTGACTTCAGGGATTCCTATCTTGTGACAGAAAATCTAGGTGTGCTAAGATTTATTTTTACTTCTAAAATATGTTCCTTGAAATTGATATTAATTTTCTACTTCATTCCACTGCTCTCTGCCACTGCCTCTCACTGCTCTAATAAAGATAGTCCCATATGGGTTGCACTGAGTATTTAGGACTGATGCAGACTTACAATGAGTCACATTGCTTTCTATCCATCTTTACATTGGTTCATGACCTGTGTTCTTTGATTGTAGATAGTTCATTTCCTTTGATTAATCTTTCACATAACCCAACAGTTAAACTACCAAAAGCCCCAGAAATTAGAAAGAAGAACAAAATCGCATTTATAAAACCACTCACAATCTCAGAATAACCCTCCCATCCCCACCTCTGCCCCCCCTCCCCACCACTCCACTCTCCCAAGAACCCTTGAAAGCTGCTGCAGCCAATTTAATTTTCTGTGGTGTAGTTATACTAGCCCTATAGAGAAACTTGACAGCCAACCTGCATCCAAGAAGGTGCCACAAACAGAACTGAATGGTCATAATTTAAAAAAAAATTTGATTGACAAATGAATGTTTGTCAGGACTTGAGGAAAATTCCAGTCTCCAGCAACTTGTTTGTAAGGTACCAATTGATTTATATGCCATCATAGATAGATGTGGCCTCTGTTTAATGTCCCATCTGAAAAATAGCACCTCCAATACTGAGCAAATGAATTCCAACCTATCCCAGAGAGTCCAGATGAAGACACTGGTCCATGGGTCTTCCCCTGCAGATGTAACTGGGGTGGCGACGTGGAAGCAGCAGGATTCCTATCCTCCTGCTTCATTAAATGACACTCCTCCAACACCACTGCAATTCACCACAAGGAAGGGCATTAAATTCCACCTTCTGAGTGGGGATTAAACTCATGATCTTGTGACTCAATAATGAAGTGCTACCAGTAAACCAACGTTTACACCCACATATAATCTGTGCTTTGGTTCTGCTAGGTGAATGCACTACGTATCAGCTATCATGCAGAAACACATTAATCAAACCAACCAGACTGTGCCACTGTCTGTGATCCATTTGATCCTCCTTCCAACTTACTCATTTAAGTCTTTCATTATGACCCTCTACTTCCTTCTCCTCTGTATGTTTGTTTAGCATTCCCTTAAATGTATCAATACAATATTGTAAACTTTAACCATGTCCCACGATAATGAGTTCCACACTATTATCGTTCTTTGAATACTTTCTGCATTCCCTATTAGATTCCTTGCTTAGTAGCTTCCAGCTATATTCCTCCTTGCAACTGACACAAGTGTTTTGGATTTAGGTTAAGTTGACTTTAATGAAATGAGACAGAGACTGTCCCACAGTAAACTCGGAAATTCTGCTAAAAACAACCAAAGAACAGTGGAGAAGGTTCAAAGAAATGTTTAACACAATACAAAATCAGTTTATACCCCAAGAGGGAAAAGCTACATTTCACAGAAAGAAAATAGCTATGGGAAATTAATGAGATAAGGGACAGCATTAAAACTGAAAAAGGAACTTGCAAAAATGCAAAACAAAGACAGCACACATCCTGCTTACTGGGCATGATACAAATAAAGGACCACGGACAGCTTTAAAGAGCTACTAAAAGAGATTAAGAGAAGAAACTTTCCAGGGACATTAAAATCAATAAAAGGATATGTTATACCTATATAAAGGGACAATGGTGGTCATGAGCAGCATTGGCGCACGAAATGATGATATTGTCAATGACTATCAGGAAGTGGTAGGCCTGTTAAATAATTAATTTGCCTCAGTATTTACAGTAGAAAAGGAGGATAGCTTGTTGGATGTCCTGAGGAAATTAATAGGAAATGGGGAACAGGGAATGAGTAAAATTAAGATAGGTAGAACATTGGTAATGAGGAAATTAATGGAATTAAAGAGCGACAAATCTCCAGGATCTGATGTTTTCCATCTAAGGGTGGTAAAGGAAGTAGTGGAGCATATTATAGACACCCTAACTGTAATCTTTCTGAGTTCTCTGGATACAAGAGTCACCCTTCTGGATTGGAAAAATGTACATGTCACTCTTGTTTTTCAGAGGGCAAAGGAGGGCAGAGGTAAAACCAGGAAATTATAGGCCAGTTAGTTGAACATGTGTGGTGGGGAACTTACTGGAGTCTATAGTTAAAGATCAGGTAACCAAATTCTTCACCCTTTTATTTAATCAAAGGGGAGCTAGCATTGGTTCATGACAGGTAAGTAATGCATGACAAATCGCATTGAATTTATTGAAGAGGTGACTAAGGTAGTGATAGGAAATGTCAATGGATTTGTTTATATGGACTTTCAGAAGGCATTTGATGAAGTTCCACATGAGAGACTGTTAACTAAGATAGAAACCCACAGATTTGATGGCAAATTACTGGCATGGCTGGGAAATTGGTTGAGTGGTAAGCGCCAAAATGTTCAGGTAATGAATAGTTACTCAAATTGGCAGGATGTGTTCAGTGGTGTCTCAAATGGATCTGTGTCAGCACCTTAATTATTTACATTATTTATGAACACTTGGATAATCATATATCCAGATTTGCTGAAGGCACAAAGATTGTTGCCAATGTAGACGGCATAAATGATACGTAAAAGCACAAAGGGATATGTTAGACTGAATAATGGGCAAAACTGTGGCAGATTGAGTTCAATGTCAGCAAGGGTGTGCCTATTTACTTTGAACCAATACAGCATAGATCAAAGTATTTTCTAGATGGTGTGAAGTTAATATAGTGGACTTCCAAAGATACTTGGGTTTCAGGTGCTTATCTCTTTAAAATGTCACAAGCAGCTGCAGAAACAAATCAAGAAAGCTAATAGAATGGTGGCCTTCATACCTGGAGGACTGGAGTACAATGATGAAGTTATGCTGTAGTTATACAAAATCCTGGTTAGACTCCACTTGGAATACTGTGAGCAGGTCTGGACACCACACCTTAGGAAGGATATATTGACCTCGGAAGAAGTACAATGCAGATTTATAAGAATGATACCTGGACTACAGGCGTTACATTATGAGGATAGATTATACAAATTAAAACGGTTTTCTCTAAAATTTCAAAGTTAAGGGGTGATCCAATGGAAGTCTTCAAGATATTATCAGGAAAATACAAGGTAGGTAAAGATAAACTATTTCACTGTTTGGGGATTGTAGAGTTAGGGGTCATAGTCTGAGAACCAGGGCCAAACCGTTCAGCAGAGATGTTAGGAAGCACTTCTACAGATAAAAGTTATAGATGATTAGAACTTTCTTCCACAAATGGCAGAGAATGTTGGATCAGTTGTTAATTTTAAATCTGAGGTAGATAAACTTTTATTAAGTAAGAGTATTAAGAAATATGGCCACAGTCCATGATCTCACTGAATGGTGAAACAGGCTTGAGGGGCTGAATCGCCTACTCCTTTGTTCCTAAGAGAACCTGCATTATCTCAGAAGTTTAAAAACTTTGATTTAGTCATCCCTTAATCCTTTGACAAGAGAAAAACAACCAAGTCTGTCTATATTTCCTGACATATGTATCCATGGACTTCTGGTATTATCCTTGCAAATCTTCACTGCACCCCCTCCAGGCCCTTTCCATCCGTTTCATATTCTGTTGAGTTTAGTGTGATATTAAATCAGGATCCATAGCCCCTTGATGTTCTGTGTTATTAGCTTCTCTGATGTAGGTCAGTGTCAGGTATTCCACATTAAGCTGAAACATAATTGCTATGAATACATTCTGCTTATCGAGAACACATAAGGTGGTGTGCCATAGGAATTGTATGCCTACAGTCAAAATTCACTTTCTTATGGTGCCACAGACTAATATTAAACAAATTGAAACCATAGTTACTCAATAGGAACAGACATGGGCCAGAATTATATAAAGGTGTGAGCTGCTTGGTTTATGGCCAGAGTTGTGACAGAGAAAAAGTATCCAAATATCTCAATAGATCTTGTACTTAGCCAAGCACACCTGAGGATCCAGGCAAAGTCTTATACACCTCTCATATAATGTCCTTGAACTTATAATCTGTGCCACACCTAATGAAGACAATTACATCTGCCACTGATCTACACATCTGATCAACCTATCTATATTTCCTGTAACCTAACACTTTTTTCTCATTTTCAACCATTGGTCCAATCTTTGAGTAAATGGCAAACTTACTTGTCATCTTCCCCATATTCTAACTCTAGCGTTTATGTATATTATGAACAATAAGGGACCCAACACTGACTCAGTGGCATACCACTGAATGTCAGTCTTTAGTCTCATAAGTTTCCTTTAACCACTACCTTCTATTTCTTCCTAAGCCAAATTTGGACTTATCTTTCCACATTACCCTGGATCCAATTTACTATTATCATCTTTTTCAGCCTCCAGTGCAGCACCTTGTACAACATTTTGTTGGAATCCTTATAATAATATCAACTGCACTACCTTCATCAATACTCCTGATAATCTCCTTAAAATTCAATGAAATTTGTTCAACATGACCTAATTCTAACAAAGCTGTGTTGGCTATTCCTGATGAAGCCTTACCTCTCCAAATGGAGATGAATTCTCTCCTTCAGAATTTTCTTTAACCTTTTCCTGACTACTGATGTACTCACTGGCTGTAATTCCCTGGTTGTCAATCTTGATAACAGAAAGCACATTAACTGTCCTCCCAGTTCTCTGCCACCTCCCAAGTGACCAGAGAGGAATTAAAATTTGGGTCAGAGCTCCTGTATTTCCTCCCTCACCTCCCAGAGTAGCCTGTAATACAACTCATCCAGATCTAGGGATTTGTTGATCTTTAAGCCTGCCAGAGCTTCCAATATCTCATCTCTACGCACACCAATCTGCTGAAGAACCTCAAGTTCCCTCTCCTCAAATTCTGCACTTTCATTCTCCTTTTTCCGAGTGAACCTAAGTGCAGTTGTAGAACTAGACTGGCAGATATCGGAGAAGGAGGCCATTCAGCCCATTGAGTCTGCACTGTCAATCAATGACAGCTGTAGGCTAGTATGTAAGGTAACTGTTACCAGAGGGAATGATCTTCCAAATACAATGACTACTTGTATTATACAGCACCTTCAGCATCAACATATAAAAAAAAATTCTATGGTGTTTCGCAGGAGTGCTGCTAAATCAAGCAGTTGGTCACTTAAGGAGATATAGAGGCAGATGTCTAAAAGAAGTTAGTTTTAAATAATTGCCTTAAAGGTGAAAAGAGAAAAAAAAGGCTGGGAAATATGGGGAGAGAATACCAATTTTTAGGGCCCAAGCTTAGAATCATAGAATCAGAGAGGTGTACATCACGGTCCAATTCATCCATGCCGACCAGATATTCTAGATTACTCTCGTCCCATTTTCCAGTTGAAACCATTTCTGCCTTTGATAAATCTATTGGAAATTAGGGTGCTGATAAAGCTCGAATTGGTAGAATACAATTAACCTAAAAATTCTCAGGACTGGAAGAAGTTACAGAGACAGAGATGAGTAAGGCAACAAATGCATAAACTTCAATGGAATGAAGATGTGAATAATGTCAATATGAATTTGCTCTGAATTCTATGAACATCAACATGAAATCTCCATTCTGCAATCTTAGGTAGTAGATACCTGTGCAGGAAATGAATCCTTTTAGTTATTGCATAACTTGCTGAAGCTACGAATCAAATGGGATTCAAATTATTTAATTGAGAAACACAATAGGGTACATTTTGTATAGAACATAGTCATAATACCTTAATCGGAAATATCTCTGTACTTAATTTCCATATTTTTAGCTATTTTACAGTTGTCATTATTTATGTAGATTCATGCTTTTCCCGATATTTTTTATTAAATAATGCAGTGCTCATTACCTGAAAATGCATTATGTTGAATAATTCAACGTGTTTGTATCATCTGGCTTTAGTTATGAAAATTAAGTGTTTGGAGTGCTATAATTTTTAAGTGTTTGCCATAATAAATTGAAGCTATCTGGAGAATGCAGCTCTGAAAGGAAAGGCCATATTTTCTAGCAATACCTCAATAAGCATGTGCACAAAATGTACACTTGCATTAATTGAGTCCTGCAAAGCATTTTTTGCTCAAAGGGATTTTTTTAACTAATTTCTGTCTCTTTGTTAATGTTAAACACCATCATTTTTTGCAGACGCACCTCTTTGAATTAATTGAAAATAATCAGAAAGAACTTTGATGTTTTTGTTTGTTTCAAACCAAATATTTGTTACTGTCTTAACAGGTAGATTTTATCCCTAATTCTTAGTAGAATGCCATATAAAACAAGTACGATTCAATATGTAAGGATTCAACATGAAATGTATGTTTTGCCCACTCATTCTAACACAGAGACTTGTTTAAGTGCATACTTTTTTGCACATCTTCTTGTCTACTTCCCTGAAGATGCCAAAACATGGTTTAATGATTGTTGGAAATGTTCTTGTCACTAAATACAGTGTTCCTTGGCCCTTTATTCTGCACTTTCAAGTTGTTAAAATTGCTGATCTATACTTCAACTCCATCTACCTTTTGTCAGATACTTAGTGATTCAGAAGGAAAAGCATATAAGACAAGTAAAATGTGTTTTTTCTTCTGTCTTCAAAATCTGCCATCTCAGTATTGAAAATTCAAAATGTTCCCACATTCACCACCTTTCTTAGAATCCATACAGTGTGAAAGCAAGCCATTCAGCCCATCAGGTCCACACTAACTCTCTGAAGATCATCTCTCCCAGACCCACCCCATCCCTGTAACCCTACAATTTGCATTAGCTAACCCACCTAGCCTGCACACCCTTGGACACTACAGACAATTTCCCATAGCCAATCCACTTAACCTGAACATCTATGGATTGTGGGAGGATACTGGAGCACGTGGAGGAAACCCATACAGTCGCAGGGCAAATGTGTGAGCTCCACACAGACAACCCGATGGTGGCATCAAACCCAGGTCCCTGACACTGACAGTACTAATCACTGAGCCACCCTGGAGAGGATTTGGAATTTGTAATCTCTGTAACATGTTGAAATGTCATCTAATTTTCATCTTAAAATGCAGCTCAATTCAAAAAGCAAGCCTCATCCTTAATGTATTTATTAAGAGGAACTAGTTTTTCTGTATTGATTTCCCCCTTAACACTGTAAACACTTCAATCAGATCACCCCTCATTCGTATGTACTCTTACTTGAGGTAATTTCTTAATTAAAAACCCAATGCACAGAGTTGAATGTTAATTCAATAGAACTTGAAATAATCGAGCAAGTTCACAGTGAAATTTCAAACCGTTAAGTATCAAGAACTAATTGTGCACAGGCAGGCAATTTAGATTACCAATGATTTATGTTCAGTCGGGAAAAGATATGGAGAACATTGGGACTGCAACGTTTGAGTCCATGTCGTCAGCACTCCTACTGAAGGAAGACAGCTGTATCTAGCTGGCAGCCCCATGAAGAGAAGTCAGAATTGTGAAGTCAGACATCTGAGTAGACTGCCTGTGTAGAAGTGTCCATTAAAAGGCCCACAAGCTGGTAGGAATGACAGGTTAGACATGAAAATTTGTAGCCTTTTCTTTGCTGTGGATCAGTCTTTAGAGCAGGGAGCTCCAATTGCCCGCTAGCCTATTATCAGGCAGTGGCCTTGATTGAGCTGTGGCAAGGGACAATAATCCACACAAGTGCCAGGGAATGACCATCTTCAATGGAACAGAATCTAAACATGATCCTGAACATTGAGTGGTATCATCATCACTGAATTTCCCAGTATCAATATCCTGATAGTTACCATTGACCAGAAACTGATCTGGACTAATCAGATAAGTACTGTGGCTAAACAAAACAGGTCGGAGGCTTGGAATCCAGTGGCAAGTAAATCATTCCTGACTCCCCAAAGCCGTAGATGTGGAGGGAACCAATAACAGGGAAAAAAAAACTTGACCTCATCCTTACCAATCTACCAGCTGCATATGCATCTGTCCATAACCGTATTGGTAAGAATGACCACTGCACACTCTTTGTGAAGAGAAAGTCTCTCCTTCAAGTTAAGAATATTCTTCATTGTTTATGTGGCACTATCGCCATGCTAAATGGGACAGTCTTCAAACAGATATAGCAACTCAGGAGTGGGCATCCATGAGACCCTGTGGGCCATCTTCGGTAGAATCATATTCCAACACAATCTGCAACCTTCTGGCTCTATATTCCCCACCCAATCATTACCATCCAGCCAGGCAATCAACCCGGGTTCCGTAGACAGTATGCCAGAAACAACAGTAGATATCCTGAAAAATGAGGCATCAATTGGTGAAGTTACCAGACAGGATTAATTCTATGCCAAACAATGGAAGCACCAAGTGATAGATGGAGCTAAGTGATCTCACAGCCAACTGATCAGATCTAAGCTATGTCCTATCCAAATGTGAATAGTGGTGGACAATTCATCAATGATCTTTAGATAGCACTTCCATCTAGAAGGATAGGGCAGCAGGTACATGGAAACACCATCACTTTCAAGTTCCCCTCCAAGCCAATCACCGTCCTGATTAGAAATATATCATCATTTCTTCACTGTCACTGGGTCAAAATCCTGGAATTTCCTCCCTAATGGCATTGTGGGTCAACCAGCAGCAGGTAGACTACAGTAGTTCAGTGCCACCTTCTCAAGGGCAACTAGTGATGGACAATAAATGCTGGCCAATTACCACCCCATCAGTCTACTCTCAATCATCAGCAAAATGATGGAAGGTGTCATCAACAGTGTGACCTACACAATAATAACCTACTCAGTCACATCTAGTTTGGCTTCCGCCAGGACCACTCAGCTCCCGATCTCATTACAACCTTGTTTCAAACATGAACAAAAGAGCTGAATTCCAGAGGTGAGGTGAGAGTGACAGCCCTAGACGTCAAGTCTATATTTGATCAAATATGCCATCAAAGAACCATAGTAAAACTGGAATCAATGGGAAACAGGGGGCAAACTCTCCACTGGTTGCAGTCATACCTGGCACATAGGAAGATGGTTGATATGGTTGAAGGTTAGTCAGCTCCAGCACATCTCTACAAGAGTTCCTAAGAATAGTATCCTAGGCCCAACCATCTTCCGTTGCTTTATCAATGAACTTCCTCCATCAGAAGGTCAGAAGTAGGAATGTTTGCTAATAATTGCATAATGTTCAGTACTATTTTTGATTCCACAGATACTGAAGCAGTCCATGTTCAGTGAGTCTGAGCTGGTCTTGTTGCAACATACAGTATTCTAGAACTAGGTGTCCAGTTTGGAAATAAGGGGTCACCCATTTAAGACAGAGATAAGAAATAAAAAAGCTCTTGCAGAGGGAACCTTCACATATTGCTAAGGCAGAGGGGATTGCATTACCAAGGGGATGAAAGGAGACATATAGGAATGTAGAGTTGAGGTAAAACCAGATCAGCCAACATCTTGTTGAATGGTGGAGTAGACTTGAGGACCAAATGGTCTACTCTGTTCCTTGTTTGTGTCTACTCCAAAGGAGTAATACAGAGTAGACAGTGAGTTTATTACCTCTGTTTAGTGAACATGGCAATACCATGAGAACACAGTCTCGGTATAAGATGTGAATTAATTCAAACAGGAATGTGGAGAAACTTCTTCACTCAAACATTAGTGAATCTTTAAAATTCTGTGCCCCAAAGGGCTGTGAATGCTCCCTTGTTGAATCAGCTTAAAGCTGAGGTAGAAAATATCTTGGTTTCAAGGTGCATAGGGAGCACGCAGAAAATTGGAAATGAAGTTGAAATCATTATTTGATTCAAAGACCAGAGCTTTTCCATCTCATCGGAAGCAGACAGTGAAGCAGGGAGGTTTTTAACATGATTTCAGATATTAATCCCTGCACTTTTCGCTAGCAATGGGACATTGGGATATTTCAAAGTCAGGAGCAGCAGTGTCTTGGTCATACTGAGGTTTTAAATGAGTACTTTGCATCTTTATTCACAATAGAGAAGGATGATGCAGGTATACAAATCCAGGAGTTTTGTGACATACTTAAGCAAATTAGTATTGAGAGGGTGGAAATATTAGCAGCTTTGACAAATTTGAAAGTGGATAAATCTCCAGATCCAGATGATACACATTCAAGGCGGGTGTGTGAAGCTAGGCAGAGGATTGTAGCCTCACTTGCATTAATTTTCAAATCCTATCTGGTCACAGGAAAAGTGCCAGATGATGATGGACAGCTAATATGATGCAATTGTTCAAGAAGGGTGGTAGGAGGAGACAGGAAAATACAGACCAATGAGTCCAGCATCTGTAATAGGTAAATTATTGAAAAACATTTGTGAGTGGCAATATTAGTCTGCACTTGGAGGTTCCATAGCTTTGTAAGGGGGAGATCATTTAGAATAAATTTGTTTGAGTTTTTCAAGGAAGTGACTAGGTGTGTAGGTGGGAATGGTTCAGTTGATTCATATTCATAGACTTAATCATGAAGGAGACATGATGTATGATGTATAATCAGTAAGATGCAGATGACATGAAGATTAGTGATGCAGTAAATGGCAAGGAGGAATGCTTTAGAATATGGGGAAATATAGATGTGCTGGTCAGATGGCCTAAAGAGTGCCAAATGGAATTTAATCCCAAAAAGTGTGAGAAGATGTATTTTGAAAAGACTAACAGGGCAAGGTATTGTACATTGAATGTGAATGCCCTATGGAGTACTGAGGATCTGAGGGACATTAGAGTGCATGTCCATAAATCCACAGCAATAGCTCTGGTAGATAAGATAGTTAAGAAGGCATATGGGCTACCAATGATTTTGATGAAGAAGCCAGATACAGTTGGGAATTTACTGATATGTTTCCCACTATAGCAGAAGACTATCTTTCACTTCAGAATTAGACTCCCAAGCTTTCAGGGTAGATGGGCATTTACTTTCTATTCCCCATGGAGGGGTCTCATAGTGGCAACATTCATCCCTAAGACTTGACTGGACGACTCACCCTCTAATCACATTGGCCAACCTGCCAACTTGCTGTGGCACATCAGAACAATTCTGAACCTGCAAGGATGTTTCAATATGGAGGTGTCTCCTCCTTATTTCCTACAAACTCTCTTCATTAAATTTCATTTGTCACCTAATTGCCCACCATCTTCCTTGTATTTCACAATGCTTCCAATATTTGGGAATTGGTAAATGTTGGAATTGTGCACAGCTCATCAAGGTCTAGTAGCAATCACTTCTCCTGGTGACCCTGTGGAACAGCAGACATTCTGATTGGACTGTCACCCCTAAGAGGTAGACAAACAGGAGGCTGAAAGAACACAGCAAACCGAGCAGTGTAAGGAATTGGAGAAGACCACGTTTTGGGTGTAACTTTTCTTCAGGGCTGGGGGTGGGTGTTAGGGAAGCCATAGATAAAAAGGGTTTCACCCAAAATGTCAACTTCTCCACTCCTGATGCTACTTGGCTTGCTTCCAGCCGCCTGCTTGTCTACCTTGGATTCCAGTATCTGAAGTTTTTTGTCTCTAACCTCTGAGAGGTGAGCTACTGACAGTTAATGATGGAAGTCTTGGTTTCAGTCTCTTAATTGACCGCTACTGGTAAAGTTCTTCCAAATGTCTGACTGTATATACACATAGGCTTGGGGCAATTTTCAATCCTGGGACTTCCACCTTTGATATTAAATTCACCCCATGATTTTAATGCTGTGAAAATGCAGGGAGGAAAGAAAATATATTTGAAAATTCAGGGGAGGGAATTTCAAAGATGCCTTGATATTTTATTTGTTGTATCCTGTGGTGAAAAGATATAAAGCAATCTTGATCTTGCTCAGTTTCCTTCATAGAATCAAAGAATCCCTACAGTGCAGACCATTTAGCCCATGGAATCCACAACCCCCTCCAAAGAGCATCCCATCGAGACACACCACACTTTCCCCCTTCCCTATCCTTGTAACTCTGCATTTCCCATGGCTAAATCACCTAACCTACACAACCCTGAACACTACAGATAGCTTAGCATGACCAATCCAACCAACCATCATATCTTTGGACTGTGGGAGGAAACTGGATCACCCGAAGGAAACCCACACAGACACGAGGAGATTGTGCAAACTCCACACAAACAGTCTAATTGGTCACAACTTAACAGCATCCCTGACAATGTATCAATCACTTTTCACCAATGTGTGAGGTTCTGTCTAGCAAAAATCTTAATCCTTGTTTCTTTTCCAGTGATCTGTATTTATAAACGGCCAGCCGTTGGAGCTACAGATATCAATTTCCCAATGAAAGGATGGAGAGGAATGGTTGACTGGGCAAGGAATTCTGAGGACAAAGTGACTGTTTCAAAAACTATTTTTTCTGCAGGATTGACAGGTAAGGTGGCACTGTAAACACTTCCTTTTAGTGTTGGAGATTCAGTGATTGCTATACAAGTGTCAGTCAATATATTGAAAGCACTCTGGGGCTAATCACATTGTTATTGAAAGGCAACTGCTTCACCTTTGCAAAATCATGCATTTTATATTGGAATCAGTTGTTTTTTTTCTCCTGCACAACAGCAATGACTGCTCTTCAAAGATTGCACAAAGCAAATTGGAACATTAGGACGGTACCTGCTGCTTTATACTGACACACATATCATTATAGACTATTAGTCAATCTTTCATAGTGCGGTCCACACAGCCACCTACTTGAGCTCAGAGGCTAGTACAGCCTCAAAATTGATTCACTTGTGAACATTAGTGGTGCAGATTGCTTCATTTCAAAATGGGTCAACTGCACCATATCTGAATACCTACCTGTTCAAACTTATGGACTCTTTTTCATCTGGAAATCAAGGCCTAATGATACAAACAAAATCCTGTTTGCCTAGAATCACAGCACAGCCCTGAAGGAAGCCAAATAAATATTATGGTTATTATAGCAGGTCAGACAGGAGGAATGTTACTCAACTCCTACCTCCCCAATGCCTGTCTACTATATACAAGGCACAAGTCATGAAAATAATGGAATACTGTCCACTTACCTGGATCAGTGCATCTCCAACAGCACTAGAGAAGCTCAACACCATCCAGAACAATGTAGCTCACTTGACATGCACCTCATCCACCATTTTCAAACTTCATTGTCTCCACAACTGATTCAGAGTGGCTCTAGTGTGTACTATGTACAAATTCTGCTGCAGGAACTCACCAAGTGTCCTTTGACACCAGCTTACAACTTTGTGGCCACTGCCACCTAAGAGGACATGGGCAACCTTTGCAAGGGAACACCACCGCTTGCAAGATCCTCTGCAACTGCTCTTACTTTCCTGACTTGGAAATATGTCAGCATTCCTTCAAGGTCTGAAACTCCCATCCTGTCAGTACTTACACAACCTATAGCCTCCCGCATCCCACTGCAAATGCACCCTTCATTTTATGGTGGCTCTCCTCATTCTTCCTAACACAATAGACCACTTTATAATTTTCTTCGTTGAATTTCATCAGTCACCTAATTGCCCACCATCGTCCTTGCATTTCATAATGCTTCTAATATTCGGGTATTTGTAAATATTGAAATTGAACTGCACTTCAAAGTCTAGGTGATTGATGTGAATCAAGAAAAGTAGTGGTGATAATGTTGACCATGGGAACCCAAATATATACAATGGACCAGAAATAAAGTTTTTAAATTTAAACAAAGTTAACATTAATAATATAAGTTAGGGCCTGGCCAATGTGACTGGGAAAAGCTACTTGTAGGAAAACCCAATATCAGAGCAGTTGGGGACAATCAAAAGGGTAATAGTGAGAGTGCAGAGCCAACATGTTTCTGTGAAAACAAGGGATAGTACCAACATGGATTGTACACTCAATGGTAGGTTCTTAGGAAGTACAGAAGATCAGAGGGACCTTGGTTTAAATGTCCATAGATCCTTGAAGGCAGGAGACAGGTAAATAAGGTTGGCAAAAAGACATATGGGATACTTACCTTTATTAGTCAAGGCATTGAATGCAAGAGTAGGGACATTATGATGGAGCGGTATGTAACATTAAGTAGGCCAGAGCTAGAGTACTGTGTGCAGTTCTGATGTCACACTTTAGAAAAGATGTGATTGGACCTGAGATGGTGCAGAGGACAGTCACCAGGATATTACCTGGCCTGAAGCTATTCAGCTATGAAGAATTATTAGCGAGGCTGGAATAGTTTTCCTTAGAGCTGAGAAAGCTGAGGAGGCATCTGAGGTGTACAAAGTTCTGAGGGGCAAATTCAGGGTGAATAGGAAGAAACACTGACCCTTAGTCGAGGGATCAACCCCAATGGTTGTAGCAGTTTTAGAAGGGATTGATGAAAAATGTTTTCACCCAGAGTGTATGGTTATCTGGAACTCACTGCCTGAAAGGATGGTGGAGGCAGGAACATTCAAGATATTAAGAGCTATTGAGATGAGCATGTGAAATGCTGGATACAAGTTGTGGACCAAGTGTAGGATTTGAATAAATGGATGCTTGATAACTGGTATAGGCACTCTGGGCCAAGGGATCTCTTTCCATGATGTGAAACTTCATGTCTCTAGCAGTAGACTGACTTTAAGTCATCCGGTGTAATGTTAATTAGTGCTGGTCCTCCATGAACTTGCACCCCTTTTTGAGACAGACAGTGAATAGCACATTTCGTACTGGCTACATGCAGTTATGTAATTTTGAAACCTGAAGTTAAAATGAATGGGCACAGAACAACCATATATCACTATCCATGTACGTGTCTCCAAGAGTTGTCTAATCCATCTCCACTTATGCCCAACAAGGAAAATGTTGAATATTAGTTTTACAATCAATTCAGTATTTCAGAAAAGGACCGAGCAACACATTTACAGAAACTTCCCTGAGGACATAAAACAATTTGAATGCAGCCTACAATAATTGATTCTGTATATGACAAGATGAAAAATATGAGACAGGAAATATTTTCCAATCTGTCCCATTATAATTGTGCATCCAATTCTCACAAACTGATTGTAAAAGCTTCTATAGGTACATGAAGAGAAAAAGAAAGTGAGACAAAAGTAGGTCCCTTATAGTCACAAATTGGAAATTATAATGGGGAGCAAAGAAATGGCTGACCAATTAAATATATACTTTGGTTCTGTCTTCATACAGAAGGACACAAATAATGTCCCACTAATATTGGGGAACACTGGGTCTTGTGAGAGAGAAGAGCTGTAGGAAATCAGAATTAGTAAGAAAGTGGTGCTAGGAAAGTTGGAATTAAAGGGCTATAAGTCCCCAGGACTCAATAATCTGTATCCCAGAGCATTGAAGGAAGTGACTCTAGAACTAACGGATGCATTGGTGGTCACCTTTCGTGATTCTATAGACTCTGGACCAGTGGATTAGAGGGTATCTAATAAAAATCTATTATACAAAAAAGCCAGTAGAGAGAAATCAGAGAATTATAGACCAGTTAGCCTGACATCAATAGGAGGGAAAATGCTAGAATCATTTGTAAAAGATTTAATTGCTGTGAATTTGGAAAACAATGACAGGATTAGACAGAGTCAGCATGGATTTATGAAAGGTAAATTATGTTTGACAAATCTACTGGAATTTTTCATGGATATGTTGGGGCAGATTGACTTAATTAATTAATTGCTTGACACTTGGGTGTACTTCATTGTCAAAGAGCTTTATTGTTTTGCACTAGTGGCAAGAAAATCTCAAGGATGTACAGAAGCTTCTTCGCTGAACAAAGGGAAACATATGTATTTATACATTTGCAATCAGATTAGTCATGGAATGCATGATCAGTTGATAGACAGTTTTAGGTCTTCCCATGTAATCAGGTACTTTTCAGACACCCTATCACATTTCGTTGGGCATCCACAGTTCATATTATTCAATCACATTCCACACTTCAGCTCCTGTACCAGTTAATCAGTACACCTCTGCCAATAACAATGGGGCTCCATCTGCCTTAGACTGAAAATCCATGCCAGTGCAGTTAAATCCATTAATACCTTCCATTTTTCATATCTATCATCTGTGGGTACAATTACCTGCGGGTGTTAATGAATGTGGATCAGAGCCTTCCCTTCTATCCCATGATCAATAACAGACTTTGGACCAGCCTGGCATGGAGGCTTCTGTCAGTATTTCTCAACGATGTCCCCTATCAAAATGTCTCTATACAAGCAGCTGTATTTGCTTCTGTTTCAACAGAGTCCATTGTTCACATTCACAACATCCTCTGTGTCTTATTTTAATCTTGTTAACATGGATATACTCCTTTTAGAAAGGCTTCATAACTTCAAAGAATGAATATGGAAGCTACTATTTCAGCTAAAACTCTTTCCCAGCCATTAATGTCAACTGAGAGCCACTTTCAGCATTTTATGGTTCTTTCAATTTTTATTCAGCATTTTAAGCTTCTTCAGCCATGGCTAGTCCTAACCGTTGTAACTTATTGAGTTGATAAAGGAGAACCAATGAATGTGGTTTACTTGGACTCTCAGAACACCTTTGATAAAGTCCCAGCTATGTTTGGATCCCAACTATTCACAATATGGATTTATGACTTAGATGGGGGAACTAAATGTAATATCTCCAAATTTTCAGATGACAGAAAACTGGATGGCAGAGTAAACTGTGAAAATAATGCAGACATACTTCAATGTGATTTGAACAAGTTGACTGAGTGGGCATATATATATATATATAGGAGATGAAGTATAATGTAGATAGATATGTGGTTATCTACTTTGGGAGCAAAAAGAAGGAAGCAGATTATTGCTTGAATGGTGACATATTGGGAAAGAGAGAGGTACAAAAGACCCAAGGTGTCTTTTTACACCAGACACAGAAAGCATGCAGGTGCAGCAGGTAGTGAAGGTGGCAAATGGCATGTTGGCCTTCATAATGAGAGGGTTTGAGTAGAGGATCAGAGAGGTCTTGCTGCAATTACATAAGCCTTAGTGAGACCACACCTGGATAATTGTGTGCAGTTTTGATCTCTCTATCTGAGGATGGAGGTTCTGGCTATGAAGAGAGTACAACAGAGGTTTACCAGACTGATTCCTGGGATGGCAGGACTAACGTATGGAGAGACTAGAGAGAAATTGTAGCAGGACTAGGCAGAAAGGATGTTCCTGATGAATGACGAGTCCAGATACAAGGGTTACAGTCTAAAGATATGGGGTAAAACATTTCGGATTAAGATGAGGAGAAATGATGAGAATAGTGAGCCTGTGGAATTCTCTGCCACGGAAAGCAGTTGAGGTCAAAACTTTTTCCCAGGGTGAAGGATTCAATAATGAAAGGTCACGCTTTCAAGGTGAGAGGTGAAAAGTTTAAGGGGGATACACGCGGCAAGAACTTTACACAGAGGGTAGTGGGTGTCTGGAACGCATTACCAGCAGAGGTGGTAGAGGCAGGCATAGTAGATTCATTTAAGATACGTCTGGACAGATGCATGAGTAGGTGGGGAGCAGGGGGATACAGATACTTAGGAAATGGGTCACAGGTTTAGACAGTAGATTTGGATTGGCTCAGGCGTTTAGATTAGATTAGATTAGATTACTTACAGTGTGGAAACAGGCCCTTCGGCCCAACAAGTCCACACCGAAGGTGAGAGGGAAAAGTTTAAGGGGGATACACGCGGCAAGAACTTTACACAGAGGGTAGTGGGTGTCTGGAACGCATTACCAGCAGAGGTGGTAGAGGCAGGCATAGTAGATTCATTTAAGATACGTCTGGACAGATGCATGAGTAGGTGGGGAGCAGGGGGATACAGATACTTAGGAAAAGGGTGACAGGTTTAGACAGTAGATTTGGATTGGCTCAGGCTTGGAGGGCCGAAGGGCCTGTTCCTGGGCTGTAAATTTGCTTTGTTCTTTGCTCTTTGTTCTTTGTAAAACATTGAATGTTTTCAAGAATCTTGTTCACTAATGTCTTTTAAGGGAGCAAACTGCCAATCCTTATCTAATGAGGCCTCCATGTGACTCTAGACCCACAGCAATGTGGCTGACTCTCAACTAGAGATTAGGGATGGGCAATAAATGCAGAGCCAGCAACACCCTCTTCCTGCTAATTAATTTTTTAAAAAAGAGATAGATATATTTCTTCAGACTAAACGGATCAAAGGGTATTGGGAGAAAGCCAGGATGATCAGCCCGGATCATATTGAATGGCAGAGAGGCTTGAAGAGTCAAATACCCTACCCCTGCTCCTTTTGTTTTGTTTTTGTGTTTGAAATATTGGAACAAACAGGTTTGAAGGGCTGCAGACACTTATGCTTTCTCATATTTTTCAATGTAATTGAGTAAGGAAAATTACATGGAACAGCCAGCTCGCTCCATGGACTACTGTTAATCTAGCATATTGTCAGCTTTTTACCTATAATTTGATTTATTGCATAATAATTCATTAGCTTCCATACCAAATCAAAAAGACAGCTAGGATACTGAACAGTTCCCATATGTGGACAATTTATTCAGAGCTGTTCTCCACCATTGGCAGGGCCAACCCTTTTAACATACAAATTGCTGAGATTCCCAAGGCTGTACACTGCTGAGATTCCCAAAGCTGAAATTCTGTTCTTCTGATCTGGCAGTAAATAAGTCTGTCACAAAGCACTGTTCTGCTTTCTAAGACCTGCAACATTTATATGATTTGCCCCTTGTGTACTGAGCTTGCAACATTATATCAGACACCGGTAGACATTTCAGAGTGATAGAAAACAAGAATTGAATACAAATACTATCCCCAAAGGAATACTTTAGCAACAGTTTCATACAATTTCACGGTGGTTCTCCATGTCATGCATTGATCAGTCACTGGTGTTTCCCAGTGGAATGGACTGTTCAGCAGACTTTGAAGTCAGGAGGATGAGCTGAAGTTTTTCAATTCTGATAAAGATTCATGGCACCTGTATTTAGGGAGAGATGAATTTCAACCTTCTTTTAAAATAAAAGACAAATCATGAGAGGTTTTTTTTGAGCCAGCAGTGTTTCATTTCACCTGAGTGGAGGCTGCTATAGGTCACTGAAGGAGCATCATGTGACCTGGTCACCACTTGGATACAGCAGCAAGTATATCTTGGTCATTGCTCAACGCCTTTACCGTCGAAAGAAAAACTGAAACATCAGTTTGGGTGCAATTCAAATAGGAGTCAAGAGTGTGATGCTGGAAAAGTACAGCAGGTTAGGCAACATCTGAGGAGCAGGAAAATCTGATGAAGTGAGAACAGTGCTCACTCCATTTGTGAATGGTCTTGAACCACCAACCTTTCAGTTTACAGCCGAATGCAATGACCAATCAGCACAGAGACTTGTTGATTCTCCTGTTCCTCAGATGCTGCCTGACCTGCTGTGCTTTTTCAGCACCACACTCTCAACTCTGACCTCCAGCATCCTCACTTTCTCCTAGCAATCGAAATAAGAAGTCATTTACTGTTTATTTTCCTTCATTTGTCAGATATGAACATAATTGGCCGTGCCAACATTTATTGCCTCTCTTAAATTGCCCTCAAAAAGGTGCTAGTGAGATGCTTGAACTACTGCAGTTTACATGGTGTAGGTAAATCTAGACTACTGTTAGGGAGTGAGTCCTTGGATTTTGACCAAGAGACAATTAAGGGTTGGAGGTCTGCTTCCTTCACTTGACTTAAACTTTCAGAAACTTGATGAAAAATTGATAGCTGAAATGTTTGCGACTTATTTTTCCAAATAACTTAAGATACAGCAAACATTGGCCTGAATCTGCCAAACATTAATAATGCTGGTTGGATTGCTGCTGCATCGAAAATGTCCTGAGTCAATACTGTGTACATTTTTTCTAGGGTGTCTCAACACCTTCTGAAATTTGCAACATGGCATTTCTGAAGGAACTCTGATAGAACACAATGGGTTTGGAGGGAGGAAGGATGGTATGCTGAAGGCTGGACACGCACTCCTTCTAATGGGATAAGCTGCCAAATAGCAAGTTGAAAAGCCCAGTCTGAATTTTATTGAATGGGCGAGTGGGTGACTGAGTGAGAGTGTAGGTGGATAGGATGGTGCCAATGGCTAGAGAATAAGGTGCAAGTTGGTTGACTGGTGAAGAGGATGGTTGAGTTGGATGGTGGATGGTGGTTGGAGTTGGACGGTAGATGGGCTGTCAGGATGGGTCTGGTTATGAGGTAATCCATTTCGGAGGGATTGTCAGGTCAGGACCAAGTTTGGGTGAAGGGGGTTGGGGGCTTGTCAGTTGATTGAAGGTACTCAAGATGGGTCGCAGAGCATTTGGGTTAGGTGAAAGCAGAAATATAGAAGGTAAGAGCAGGAATCACCACTCAATCCTTCAAACATGCTCCACCTTTCAACATGATCATTGCAAATCATCTTACTCAGTATCCTTGTTCTTGATTTCTCTCATACTGTTTGTTCCCTTTAGTTCTAAAATCTATATTTATCTTCTTTTTGAAAACATTCAATGTTTTAGCCTCAGCTGCTTTCTGCAGCAGGGAATTCTTAGCCTCATCACTCTCTGAGTGAATAAATTTCTCCTCAGCTCAGCCCTAAATGGCCAACCCCATCTCTTTAGACTATGCCCTCTGGTACAGGACATCCCAGTCACCAGGAATGTCTTTTCTACATTTACTCTGTCTAGTCCTGCTAGAATTTTGTAAATTTCTAGAAGATCCCCTTTCATCTACTAAACTGTAGTGAATGTAGACTTATCTAGACTCTACATACATCAGTCATGCCATCCCAGGAATCAATCTGGTAACCTTTGTTGCAGTCCCTTCAAAGCCAGAACTTCCTTCCTCAGACAAGAAGATCAAGACTGCACCCAGTAATCCAGGTGTGAAATCAGCAAAGCCCTATATAAACTGCAGCAAGACCTCTCTGCTCCTGCACTCAAATCCTCTCGATCTAAAGGCCAACATACCATTTGTGTCAGAGAAATTAGCCCAATAAAGCAGAGATCGCACAAACACAGATCAAAATGGAATTTACAAACAGTTTATTAACACAGTGATATTGCGGAAGAGAATCTGACCAAGCTGAAACAGCACAGACAGTCTGTCCAGGTAGCCGAAACTCTCTTCCTCACACTGAGAATCAAGCCAGGTTTTATAGGAATCCTGTACAATGATGCTAATTAAAAATAGGGAAAATACAAAGTATTTGATAATTAAATAATCCAGTTATGATGGTGTTAATTGCAAAGCGGTAATCAGAAGAATGTCCTGACTGTAGATACAATGTAGCATCCTGGCAGCATCAAATAGTTCTTAATGGGACCAGGAGATTTCAGGTCTCTTCAAGGTTAGGTGAGAATGCCCCTTTTAAAGCAGTATGGTGTTTCCATTGTTTCTCTCCTGTGAGCGAGGTATTCTGGTGCCTCTCTGTGTGACCTGTCCTTTGTGTGGCTTTGGTATCACTGGGGTACGAGACTGCTCTTAGGGCTTTGGAACAGCTGTGTTGATCGGGTCCAGGAAGCTTATTTTTAGTTTGTTTTGGTAAGTGTATTCACTGGTCTGCGAGTGACTATGGTCATGTCTGGTTTCTCTTGTCAGCTTATTTGGTCAATGCTGAGGCATTCTGGGTGTTCCTTGTATGGTTTAGACAGGCTTGATTTCTGTGTTCCGTGTGGCCATGATGTGGGTAGTTAGGGTGGCAGATCTTTTCCCACAATTTGCCTTCTTGCACTTGCATGCTTACTTTCATTGATTTGTGTAAAAGGATACCTGGGTCTCATTACAGCCTCCCCCTTTCCCAATCTATCTCCATTCAGATAATAATCTGCCTTGGAGATATTACATTTATTTCCCACATCTAAGTTATTACTATATATCACAAATAGCTGGCATCTAAGTGCAGATACCTGGGCTACCCAACTGTTCACTTCCCACCTACTCATAAAATGATCTGTTTCTTCCTTCTCTTTGTTTCTTGTCTGCCAGCCAGTTCTCTATCTATGTCAGTATCCTACCCCGAATTCCATATGAGTGAATTATTTATGCTTATCTCTTTTGTGGAAACTTATCAAATGCCTTCTGAAAGTCCAAGTAAACACATTCCCTATCTTGCCCTTATCACCTCTACTGGTTAGAGCTTTTAAAAAGTCCAGTAGTTTTGTCAAGCATAATTTCCCTTTGTGAATCCCTGCTGACTTTGTCCAATCCTATAACTGTGCTAGGGTGGGTCAGGGAATTTGTTGTGTCAGAGGTTAGTTGGGTTGTTGTGGGAATAGTCAGGGTGTCAGTATAATCAGGTGATTGAGTGGTAGTCAGATCCATGTTGGAAGAGAACATACTTGTGTTTTCTGGACAGTTGAGGAAATTAAGGGATAGTATTGAATAGTCAGAGCGGATTATAATGGGAAAGGTTAGACGTGTAATTACTCAAGTTTTACATGATATACCAATCCATCAAACCATCTCTGGGTTATTATCCAGTGCTTGGTTTCCAGGGCAGGATGGTGCTGGTTGAGGTGGTGCTGGTGGTGTAGAATAGTCAGACCCTTGAGGGAGGAGCTATCTTAGGCTGTGTGTGAAAAGACAGACTAAGGCTTAAGGCTTTCCACCATCCTCCTGGCTGCTTGGACAGTCAGACATACTCTGTGTTTGGAAAACATCTAAAAGTGGCCTTACAGGAAAGATGTGAGCCAATTCGCTGTAAAGCACCTGCTATTGTGAACTTTCTTTTAACTCCAATAATCTTGAAAAGTGTCATCCACATTGCTGTGAGTTCGAAGTTGCATGTAGGCAAGTTGATTAGACAGATGACACATGGTGAGATGAATGTGCAGGAGAGAGGGCTTTATGCAAATGGGTTACATTTGAACAGAGCTGGGACTGAGCTCCTTGTGCAGCGTTTTGCTCAGTGGAAGCATATAATTTAAGTCAGCAAGGGTGTGGGAACCAGAAGAAAATATTAAAGATCAACACCAGGCTGAATGAAAAGCTGGGAGAAGCAGATTGCACTAAAATAGAAAGCAGTAAATTAATATGTGGAGTTGGAATAAAGGAGAAGTCCAGATCAGTGTTACACTGCAGAGTGTATGTGAAGGCTCAGGGTTTAATGAATAAAAAATGAGGAATTACAGATACAAATTGACATATGAGATCATGATATTGTCGTGATAATGAAGACATGACTCAAGAAAGCAGAGGTCTAAGTGTTAAAACATTCCTGGTTACAAGATATTCAGTAAGTATAAGAAAGAGAGAAAACAGAAGGGGTGATGTTTTTGGTTAAGGTGAGCATTGCAGGATGTTTCAGAGCATTCAGGAAGAGAATTTATTTGTTTAAACCTAAGGAATAAGAAAGTTGGAATTGCACTGCTCAATTTACTATCACCAACTAATGGGAAAGATACAGGGAAACAAAGTTGCAAGAAAATTACTGAGAAATATAAACAGTATAGAGTACTTACAATAGGAGAGTTTAATTACCCATATAAAGACTGGGATATTGAAAGCTTAACGGGCAGCGAGAGACAGGCATTCTTCAATTCTGTTCAGAATAATTTTCTACAGCAATATGTGTCCAAGAAAGGAAGCACTGCTCGACCTGAGTTGGGTCAAGGAGGTCAAGTGATAGTGGCGGAACCTTGTGGGGAAAGTGAATATTGTATCACAAGGTTTATGATGATGATGATGATGGAAGATGCCATTGGTCAATTCAGAGTAAAATAATTAAATGATGGAGAGTGGACTTCAACGAGGCTAAAATAGAGTTGGGCCAGATGGATTGGAACTAAAGGCTGACGGAAAATCCATAGCTGAACAATGGACTTTCTTCAAAGAGGAAATAATTGGCCCACAGTCAAGGTATATTCTCTCACATAGGAAAAGTAGGACAAACAAATCCAGAGCTTCCTCGATGAGAAAGGGGACAGAAATTAAAGTGAAGAAAATAATCTTTGTTTATCATAGGTATCTGGTCGTAAATGCAAACGAGATCTAAGATGAAAATACTGAAGGTTCAGAAAGGAGGCAACAAAGCAAATAAGAGAAGCAAAGAGAGATTACAAAAAAAAAGATTGGCAAGCTAACAGAAAGAGACTCGTTTAAGCTCAGTATTAGTAAAATAATGGCAAAGGAGGAATAGTACCAATTAGGGACTATTTGCAAAGTCACATGGGGTATCAAGAGAAATGGTTGTGGTGTTATACGTACACTTTGCAGCTTGTATCTTTAATCTTAAGTCAGATGTTACCCAGGCTAGTGTAACAAAGGAAGAAACTCTGTCTTCAGAAGGAAGTAAAATTGCTTAGAGGGAATCATTGCATAAGCAGTTTGAACTGAAAGTTGTAAGGCACCTTGATCTGTTGAAATGCATGATATTGAAGGAAGTGAACTGAGTTGAAGAATTTTGAAAGGCACTGGCAATTATCTTTCAATCTTCCATGAATTCAGTGTTGGAATACTAGTGAATTGCAAACATTACATCCTAGATCAAAAAGATTGTAAAGATATTTCCAGCAATTATAGACCAGTCATTTTAATTCAGTAGTGGGGAAACATCTCAGAACAGTAATTCAGGTTAGATTTACAGTCACAGTGAAAAATGTGTGTTATTCAGATGAGACAGCATGATTTTGTTACAGGAAGTTTGTTTCTAACGTGAAGTTTTTTTTAAAGGAGTAAAAGAGAAGGTTAGTAAGTGGAAGGCTGTTGATGCAGTGTACAAGGATTTCAATTTAATTTATCCAGTGTCACACACAGACTTAGGAGAAAGATTATAGGCCATGGAATACAATGGACAAGAGCAAAACGGATATAAAATTGGCTTAGGGACAAGAAACAGAGAGCAATGGTTAATCAATATTTTTTGGGCTGGAGGAAGTTTTGTAGTGGAGTTCCCCAGGGATCAGTATTTGAACTACATAAGATCTTGGTGTGCAGGGAATGATTTCAAAGTTTGCAGATAACACAAAATTTGGGAGAATTATAAACATTGAGGAGGACAGTGTAGAACTTGAAAAGGGCTCAGAGGTATGAGGTAATGCAACTTGGTATAAAAATGTGGAGAGATAGTATTAAATAAAATGTACTAAAGGATGTGCAACAGCATAGAGAGCTGAGTTGTGTATGTTTATAAATCATTAACGTGGCAGGACAGGTAGAGAGAGTTATTAATGAGACATATAGTATTCAAACTTCATTACAAGGGCATATAGTACAAGAACAGAGATATTATGCTGAACTTACATGCAACATTGGTTTGACCTCAAATGGATATTGTGTATAGTTCCAGGCACCTCACTTTTGCAAGGGTGTGAATGCATTGAATAAAGAGCTGAAAAGGTGTATGAGAATGGTCCCATGCATGAGAAACTTCAATTTTGAGGATTTGTTTCCCTTGGAGAGCTGAAGGATGGTTAGAATAGCTAGGGAGAAATAATTACTGCACATAAAAAGGCTCTTGAACCATACCTTACAATTTTCAGGTGTATTGCAAAAGAAAAAAATTGTGAGAGGCCAATACAAAGATTGCACAGCAGGTGGTCCAGGTCTGAACTGTGCTGCCTGGAAATGTAATGGAAGTAGGCTCAATCAAGACAGAGGGGATTAGATGATTATTTAAATAGAAGTAATATACAGGAGAAATAGAGGAAAAAGCACGAGGTTGACACTAATCCAAAATACCGAAAGAGACAGTGCTGACACAATGAGCAGAATGGGGTCCTTCTAATTTATGTAAGATGTAACAATTTTGTGATCCTGCAATGTACTTACCATGGAATGGTCTGAAGGCTCTGACTAAAGTGTTCTGCAAAGCAATGGAACTGCCTATCAAAAGTCAAAACTTCCTGAAGAATTTTCATTTAGGAAGTCCATGCATCTGGACTTCCTCAAGATGTCAACGTACACCTTCAATCATACTTCTGGTCTCCAAACATCCTGGGACCTGAAGATTTCGGCCATTACTAAAATGAAAGTGTCTATAGCTGATAAATTCTGTGCATGGAGTAGAATCTGTTTTGAATTAAAATGTATGTAAACAAATCTAAGCTGGCAAGCATGTTGTGAACTTCTGCATTTCATTTAATGGTTTGGTATTGCTCAGTCCACTTTATCATGACTTAATTGCTATTTTTTCACACGCATCTTTCAGTAAAATTCTACTTTTCCTTTTACCCTATTGGCTGCTGTAGAGGGCTATCTTACATTGACACATCGGCTGATCAAATCTCTTGTTATAAAGCCTTGACTGTCTTTGACATCCTAAGATCTGGACACAATAGCATTCCTCCTGTACATTGGTTTCTTTTATCAAATTTACTTTGAAGGCTTCTGCCTGGTGCTGCCCTGAATGGAATGTTCCTGAAGCCGCATTTAGAGAGAGGTGTCAAACATTTTCAATGAAAAGCCAACATAGCCCTTTTGAGAAGAAATATTTGAAATCTGCACATCCATGATGAACTAGAACTGTTTTGTTTCTGTCAAGGTTGAGGTTTCTTTGGAATGTGATTTCTGTGAGAATGTACCTTTCATTTGTCATTCTTAATTTCTGTTAATTGTCAAGTTGGCTTGATTCTTTTGTGCTTATATTTGAAGGAAATTGCAATGGGGAATATAAAAACAGGCCCTAACTTTAACTTCCAGCAACACATTTTCAGCTCTGATCTCCAGCATCTGCAGTCCTCACTTTCTCCCCTAACTTTAACCTAAGCTGCCTAGTGGAAGGTAGATATTAGTGACATATAGATATGATTTGTTTGGATGGCTAGTTTGTAATGCAGGGTAATGCCAACAGTATGGATTCAATTTCTATGGTTGAACCACCTCATCTACCAGTTGAGGTTACCATGAAGGACTCTCCTTCTCAAGTTCTTCCCTTGTCTGAGGCATGGTGACCTTCAGGTTAACCACTAGCAGTTGTCTCTCTGTCTAATGTAAGCAGCCCTATGGTAACTTTACTTTTTAAGGGTAAGCTGGCCAGCTAAGTGAAATAGTTTGCTTATTTACCCATACAAGTGGATAAATAGCTTTCACTGCATTAAAATTTTCACCTTTCTAAGATTGTTAGTTTTCAGGTTGGGCTTTGATTAAATTTAAGTAGGAATGGGTATACTGATCTCCCTTATTCCTGATGAAGGGCTTTTGCCCGAAACGTCGATTTTGCTGAAACTCCTCGATGCTGCCTGAACTGCTGTGCTCTTCCAGCACCATTGATCCAAATACTGATCTCCCTTGTCCTAATGTTTGAAGATTCTGACAATTAACGATGCTCAGCAGAAATCTACAAAACAATTGAATTTAAATAATACTGCCAATTGCAGGGATTTGCACAAACACATTAGATTAGATTCCCTACAGAGTGGAAACAGGCCCTTTGGCCCAACAAGTCCACACCGACCCTTCAAAGAGTAACCCACTCATTCCCATTTCTCTCTGACAAATGCACCAATCACCATTAGCAATTCAGCACGGTCAAATCACCTGACCTACACATCTTTGGACTGTGGGAGGAAACCCACACAGGCACAGAGAGTATGTGCAAACTCCACACAGACAGTCACCCGAGGCTGGAATCGAACCTGGGACCCTGGCCGTGTGAGGCAGCAGTGATAACCCTGAGCCACCATGCCGCCTTCATTGTGCAATGTTACGGTCAGTTAACACCTGAAGTACAATTTGAGACACTTAAACACATGGGCTGAGTGTTCATTTCTGGGTCCTGATCCATTGAAAATAAAGTAAGCGTTAACTGGGAGGTGAAGACAACTTAACTGACCATGAAATCATGTCACAAAATCTCTTATGGACAGTTGAAGGCAGTCAAGGTCTTGTTTTCATATCTGGTCTAAAAGACAGTACCTCTGACAGTGCAGCATGCCATATTATATTGTTAGATCAATCTACTGATGTGTTCAGTGGCAAGCATTCAATTGGACTTGCATCTTTTTATTTAACCATATATTTCAGTTTTAAACCCACAAGTTAATTTAAAATCACAAGTTAATTGCTATTGTTCATTGTACTGTTGTCCAAAGAAGACTTTTATATTTTCTTCTGTAACAGATGCAAATAAATTGGCATCATATTGATTCGATCCCCTACAGTTTGGGAACAGGCCGTTCAGCCCCACAAATCCATACCGACTCTCCGAAAAGTAACCCACCCAGACACATGCACCTACATTTACTCCTGATTAATGCACCTAACACTATGGGCAATTTAGCATGACCAATTCACCTAACGTGCACATATTTGGATTATGGGAGGAAACCCACACAGACACAGGGAGAGCATGCAATCTCCACAGGCATTCACCTCAGGTGAGGATTGAGCTTGGGTTGCTGGCACTGTAAGGCAACAATGCTAACCACTGAGCCACTGTGCCACCCAGCCTACTTTGGACAATGGTGCAAAAGAGAATGGAATATATAAAGCAACATAGATAGTTTCACATCTCCCAAACATTTAATTCCAGTTCAATATTTTAGACCTGCTCCATCAGTGACCATTGAAGGTACTGGGGAATAGGATGGCAGTTCAGGACTGTTACCGTGGGTGAGGAGAGAGGGAGTGCAGCAGGAATGAGAAGTCATCAAGCTTCATTCAGCTATTTAAAATCACAATTAAAGGGCATGACCAAAGTCAAAATTTGTCAAAGTGGACAATGTGATTTAACAAGTCCTGAAAGGAGCAGTGACTATTAAAGGTCAGAGATGAAAGAGAGTTCCTGCAATGATATTTTCTAGTTTACATGATTTCCCCAAAGAATATATTCTACAATGATTGTAAGATTTCTTCAATTCTTTTGGAAGATGTCTTTAACTACTTTGAAATTGTGTTTCAGTTCATTGTAAATAACTTGTCTCTGCTTACCAACAATTGTACACAAGTAAGTGATAAATCTGTATTTATATTTGCAGAGCCAGATGAATCTTCAGTTTATGTGATAGGAACTGTCCTGTATAGAAACTTGGGGGCATTTCTGGATCTTCAAAGGTAAATCTGTTTCACCTTATTCACTGAAGTTATTTTAGATTGATAAAACAAACAGACCCTACAGCAATGTTCAAAGGAGTAAAAGAGTTCCAGTATGTGAGATGAAAACTTGTGGGATGAACAACAAAAACTTATATTTATACAATAACACATCCTAAGTTACTTCACACAAAGCAAGATGTGACATTGAGCTAAATGAGTGTTTTATTTTTGGCCTTTATTATACTTTTCCTAAAATTATAATAAATAATGTTCATATGAAAGACTTCAGTGGAATTCAATAATTTGTTCAATTTTTAATCTAGCTGGGTGACAATCGCTTGAAGTCGAGTGTATGGTGCTGGAAAAGCACAGCAGGTCAGGCAGCATCTGAGGAGCAAGAGAATCAACTTTTCGGGCATAAGTCCTTCATCAGGAATCCTGATATAGGGCTTATGCCCAAAACGTCGATACTCCTGCTCCTTGGATACGGCCTGACCTGCTGTGCTTTTCCAGCACCACACTCTCAACTCTGATCTCCAGCACCTGCAGTCCTCATTTTCCCCAGACAGTCACAGAAAGAGAAAACTGTCTGACTGCAAATATTGATTACTATAGATTAATGTTCCTTCTTTCTCCTGCTAGGAGGATCTTGGATTTTTTTTTAACCTTTTTAATGGCTATTTCAGATGGAAACAAAAATATTTAAAACTGTGATTTGATTGAGGTACAATAAAAATATCATTACATAACTCTGTAAGTAGTATGCTTGCAGTATTCTTTTTAGAAATTCTTCCCTGAATGGAAAGATGAAGGGCAACACGGCACAGTGGCACAGTGGTTAGCACTGCTGCCTCACAGTGCCAGAGACCCGGGTTCAATTCCCGCCTCAGGTGACTGACTGTGTGGAGTTTGCACGTTCTCCCCGTGTCTGCGTGGGTTTCCTCCGGGTGCTCCGGTTTCCTCCCACAGTCCAAAGATGTGCAGGGTCAGGTGAATTGGCCATACTAAATTGCGCGTAGTGTTAGGTAAGGGGTAAAAATGTAGGGGTATGGGTGGGTTTTGCTTTGGCGGGGCGGTGTGGACTTGTTGGGCTGAAGGGCCTGTTTCCACGCTGTAATCTAATCTAAATGCTGGAACTTACCTCAAGAATTCTTCTAATCAATCTCTAGCTTTGATACAATTCCAGGTTTGCACATAGTTAGCAGGATTCTACAAAGCTTAGAGGGCTCAATTTAACCAGAATCAGCTGTATCAGTTTTGGATTTCAATGTTGGTTTTCTCTCTGTGATCTCTGGTATGTTACCTTCCATAACTCTCTTCTTAACCCATGTATCTCGCCCATATGGCATCATACTTTGTCATCTTCTCCCATCTACCAAAGACAGAAGCATTGACACAACTGGGACTGCCCAACCCCAGCACTATTTGGAAGTCTAGCTGTGCTCTCAGTCAAGGTTTGGCAGGCTGCAGCTGTCTGCTTTAGTGGGATCTGGACATCCTTCTAGATAGTGAAGTAGAACAGTTGTTACCCATGGAGCATGCTCTAGGATGTTGATGCCTAATGTCCAGGTTGAAGGGCTAGAGGAGCAAATGGTAGCTGGAGTATCCGCTAACTGCTTGAAATTCTCTGTCAGAAGTCAGCTGCTCTGTTTGGAATTATTTTCTATCTGGTGGGAGGGAGAATGCAAAATTACATATCAGTGAGGTGTGTTGATGTAACAGTGAGGATTTAATTGATTCAAATAGGCTTCTTGACACTTACTTGTGGGGATCTAATCTTGCTTTGCTAAACTTAATTGGAAAGTAGGACTTTTTCCACATAATAACTTTAATCTCTTTACTCCTGATTGCACCTAATTCTAGGAGAAAGTGAGCACTGCAGATGCTGGAGATCAGAGCTGAAAATGTGTTGCTGGAAAAGAGCTCCTGAAGAAGGGCTCATGCCTGAAACGTCGATTCTCCTGCTCCTTGGATGCTGCCTGACCTGCTGCGCTTTTCCAGCAACACATCTTCAGCGCACCTAACTCTCCCAAGTTTCTCATGAATTCCCAACATTGCTCAGTGGCTAGGAAGATTCTGAACATGGGCTGGAACTTGCTACCTGAAAGGGTAATAGAGATGGAAATCCTCAACTCATCTAAAGAGTATCTGGACGTGCATCTCAAGTGCTGTAACCTGCGGAGCTATAGTCCAAAGGCTAGAAAATAGAATTAGATTGTGTGGCTTATCCTATCAATCCATAATCAGTAACTAATAGAAGAATACTTTGCCAAGCTGTCCCATCAGTGAACCCAGTGGAAACTTCTGAAGAGAAAGAATATTTTAGGAAATACTTCCTCCATTCCTTTATTCATCTGTTCTCCTGACATATTGAATTGAATTGAATTGAATTGAATTTATTGCCACGTGTACCAAGGCACAGTGAAAAGCTTTGTCTTGCGAGCAAAACAAGCAGATCACACAGTTAGGTAGCATAGATAAGTAAATAATAGGTAAACAGCGGCAAAAACAAAAACACACGTACAAGCGAATATTAAGAGTTTGTGAGTCCATGTAGTATTCTAACAACAGTCAGGTAGAAAGTGTTTTGAAACAGTTGGTGCACATGTTCAGGCTTTTGTACCTTCTTCTTGATGGTAGAGTTGGAGAAAAACATTGTCAGGGTGGGATGGATCTTTAAGAATGCTGGCGGCCTTTCCTTGACAGTGGGCCTGGTAGATGCATTCCATCGATGAATTCTATAGTTGGGAGTTTGGCCTTTGTGATTGTCCGGGCTGAGTTCACCACTCTCTGTAACTGTCTCCTATCTCGAACAGTACAGTGTCATTACCAGGTAGTGATACATCCAGACAGAATGCTCTCAATGGCACACCTATAAAAATTGGCAAGAGTATTTGCTGTCATGCCAAATTTCCTCAGCTGCCTGAGGAAGAATAGCCTTTGTAATCAGTCCGTCCAAGAAAGCTTGCTGTGGATGATCACATGATTTCATTTTATATATATATATATATATATATAAATGAATAAACTTTGACACTGCTTTTCGATTATTATGACCACAGCTGATATGTTAGTGCTTTGATTTCCACAAATCCATTTTTCACCAACAACCTTTGATTCACTGGCTTAATAAGGGTCAATTTACCCTGATCTTAATAATACTTAATGAACCTTCTACTACTATCTTCTGAAGCAGGGAGTTCCAATGTTGTATAACTCTCTGAGAGACAAAACGCCAGTCCTTAATTTAAAACAATGTTCCTTAGTTCTAGACTTGCCCACAAGAAGAAGCATCTTGTCAGGATTATTCAGGATCTGAGACACTTCAAAGAAATCACCCCGACTCTTTTAAACTGCACTGAACATAAATCCAATTCCAACCCATTCTCAAAATTCAATCCACTCATTCCAAGTATCAGACTCGTAAACCTCTTCTGAATAACCACCAACATATCTGCATCCTTCTTTTAATGAGACCAAATTTGTGCATAGTATTCAAGACTTGGTTTCATCACTGACCTACGTAATTGAAGGATTGCATCCTAATTTGTATGTTCAATTCCTCTTATAATAAAGGATAACGGCCATTTTTGTCACTTGCTGTCCCTGCATAAAAATGCCTAGGCTGGAATACCTAGATCCCTCTGCACCTTGGCATTCTGCAATCATTCCCCAATTAAGTAATCCTCAACTTAGCTTTTTTATTTTCACCTCCAGACGATCACACAAATTTTGAACTTCCTACCTCAAAAGTTGGTGGAGGTGGAATCATTAAGCATTTTAAAGGAAGAGAGATGTATTTTTGTTAAATAAATATCTCAAAGGTTATCTGTGATGATTAGTAAAAACGACAAAGAGTAAGGGTTTCTTCAAAATATTTAAAGAGTTAGCAAAGTGAGCATGGATCTTATAGAAATTAAGACTGGAGAGTTAATAATGGAAAATAAGGAAATGAATTTGCACCAGTCTTCATTGTAGAGGATATATGTTACATTGCAGAAGCAGCAATAATTCAGGAAATGGAAAGGAGGAAGATATTAAGAAAAATCAGTGAATTGGTATTGAGTAAATCGTTGTAGATTCTGGATCAGTGGTGCTGGAAGAGCACAGCAATTCAGGCAGCATCCGACGAGCAGCAAAATCGACGTTTCGGGCAAAAGCCCTTCATCAGGAATAAAGGCAGACAGCATGA